>NC_069507.1:221458335-221563335 GCF_027579735.1 Bombina bombina
CATTTCAGTCTTGATACAATTTGTAATACACATGAATCAGTAAACAAAAATACTGCTAGTAAAAGTTATGACTATTCAAGTGCTTAAATGGAAAGTCAAGTCCAAAAAAAAACAACTTTCATGATTCAAATAGGGCATGTAATTTTAAACAACTTTCCAATTTACTTTTATCACCAGTTCTGCTTTGTTCTCTTGGTATTTTTAGTTGAAAGCTAAACCTAGGAGGTTTATATGTTAATTTCTTAGACCTTGAAGGCCACAGTTTTTCACCACTAGAGGGTGTTCGTTCATGTGTTTCCCTTTAGATAACATTGAGCTCATGCACGTGAATTTACTGAGGAGTGAGAACTGATTGGCTAAATTGCAAGTCTGTCAAAAAAACTGAAATAAGGGGGCAGTCTGCAGAGGCTTAGACACAAGGTAATCACAGAGGTAAAAAGTGTATTAATATAACTGTGTTGGTTATGCAAAACTGGGGAATGGGTAATAACATAATTTATGCTTACCTGATAAATTCCTTTCTCCTGTAGTGTAGTCAGTCCACGGGTCATCCATTACTTATGGGATTATATCTCCTCCCTAACAGGAAGTGCAAGAGGATCACCCAAGCAGAGCTGCTATATAGCTCCTCCCCTCTACGTCATACCCAGTCATTCGACCGAAACCAAACGAGAAAGGAGAAACTATAGGGTGCAGTGGTGACTGGAGTTTAAGTTAAAAATTTTTAGACCTGCCGTAAACAACAGGGCGGGCCGTGGACTGACTACACTACAGGAGAAAGGAATTTATCAGGTAAGCATAAATTATGTTTTCTCCTGTTAAGTGTAGTCAGTCCACGGGTCATCCATTACTTATGGGATACCAATACCAAAGCTAAAAGTACACGGATGACGGGAGGGAAAGGCAGGATCTTTACACGGAAGGAACCACTGCCTGTAGAACCTTTCTCCCAAAAACAGCCTCCGAAGAAGCAAAAGTGTCAAATTTGTAAAATTTTGAAAAAGTATGAAGTGAAGACCAAGTTGCAGCCTTGAAAATCTGTTCAACAGAGGCCTCATTCTTAAAGGCCCAAGTGGAAGCCACAGCTCTAGTAGAATGAGCTGTAATCCTTTCAGGAGGCTGCTGTCCAGCAGTCTCATAGGCTAAGCGTATTATGCTACGAAGCCAAAAAGAGAGAGGTAGCCGAAGCTTTTTGACCTCTCCTCTGTCCAGAATAAACGACAAACAGGGAAGAAGTTTGACGAAAATCCTTAGTTGCCTGCAAATAAAATTTCAGGGCACGGACGACGTCCAGATTGTGCAGAAGTCGTTCCTTCTTTGAAGAAGGGTTAGGGCACAATGATGGAACAACAATCTCTTGATTGATATTCCTGTTAGTGACTACCTTAGGTAAGAACCCAGGTTTAGTACGCAGAACTACCTTGTCTGAATGAAAAATCAGATAAGGAGAATCACAATGTAAGGCCGATAACTCAGAGACTCTTCGAGCCGAGGAAATAGCCATTAAAAACAGAACTTTCCAAGATAACAGCTTGATATCAATGGAATGAAGGGGTTCAAACGGAACACCTTGCAGAACGTTAAGAACTAAGTTTAAGCTCCACGGCGGAGCAACAGTCTTAAACACAGGCTTAATCCTAGCCAAAGCCTGAAAGCCTGAACGTCTGGAACTTCTGACAGACGTTTGTGTAAAAGGATGGACAGAGCTGAGATCTGTCCCTTTAACGAACTAGCAGATAAACCCTTTTCTAAACCTTCTTGTAGAAAAGACAATATCCTAGGAATCCTAACCTTACTCCATGAGTAACTCTTGGATTCGCACCAATATAAGTATTTACGCCATATTTTATGGTAAATTTTCCTGGTAACAGGTTTCCTAGCCTGTATTAAGGTGTCAATCACCGACTCCGAGAATCCCCGCTTTGATAGAATCAAGCGTTCAATCTCCATGCAGTCAGCCTCAGAGAAATTAGATTTGGATGTTTGAAAGGACCCTGAATCAGAAGGTCCTGTCTCAGAGGCAGAGACCATGGTGGACAGGACGACATGTCCACTAGATCTGCATACCAGGTCCTGCGTGGCCACGCAGGCGCTATTAGAATCATCGATGCTCTCTCCTGTTTAATCCTGGCAATCAATCGAGGAAGCATCGGGAAGGGTGGAAACACATAAGCCATGTTGAAAACCCAAGGTGCTGTCAGAGCATCTATCAGTACCGCTCCCGGGTCCCTGGACCTGGATCCGTAAAAAGGAAGCTTGGCGTTCTGGCGAGACGCCATGAGATCCAGATCTGGTTTGCCCCAATGCTAAAGCAGTTGGGCAAACACCTCTGGATGAAGTTCCCACTCCCCCGGATGAAAAGTCTGGCGACTTAGGAAATCCGCCTCCCAGTTCTCCACGCCTGGGATGTGGATCGCTGACAGGTGGCAAGAGTGAGACTCTGCCCAGCGAATTATCTTTGAGACTTCCATCATCGCTAGGGAAATCCTTGTCCCTCCCTGATGGTTGATGTAAGCCACAGTCGTGATGTTGTCCGACTGAAACCTGATGAACCTCAGAGTTGCTAACTGAGGCCAAGCCAGAAGGGCATTGAAAACTGCTCTTAATTCCAGAATGTTTATTGGAAGGAGTCTCTCCTCCTGAGTCCATGATCCCTGAGCCTTCAGGGAATTCCAGACAGCGCCCCAACCTAGCAGGCTGGCGTCTGTTGTTACAATCGTCCAATCTGGCCTGCTGAAGGGCATCCCCCTGGACAGATGTGGCCGAGAAAGCCACCATAGAAGAGAATCTCTGGTCTCTTGATCCAGATTTAGCATAGGGGACAAATCTGAGTAATCCCCATTCCACTGACTTAGCATGCACAATTGCAGCGGTCTGAGATGCAGGCGTGCAAAAGGTACTATGTCCATTGCCGCTACCATTAAGCCGATTACCTCCATGCATTGAGCCACTGACGGGTGTTGAATGGAATGAAGGACACGGCAAGCATTTAGAAGTTTTGATAACCTGTCCCCTCTGTCAGGTAAATTTTAATTTCTACAGAATCTATAAGAGTCCCCAAGAAGGGAACTCTTGTGAGTGGCAATAGAGAACTCTTTTCTACGTTCACCTTCCACCCATGCGACCTTAGAAATGCCAGAACTAACTCTGTATGAGACTTGGCAGTTTGGAAACTTGACGCTTGTATCAGAATGTCATCTAGGTACAGAGCTACCGCTATTCCTCGCGGTCTTAGTACCGCCAGAAGAGAGCCCAGAACCTTTGTAAAGATTCTTGGAGCTGTAGCTAACCCGAAGGGAAGAGCTACAAACTGGTAATGCCTGTTTAGGAAGGCAAACCTTAGATACCGGTAATGATCCTTGTGAATCGGTATGTGAAGGTAGGCATCCTTTAAATCCACTGTGGTCATGTACTGACCCTTTTGGATCATAGGTAAGACGGTCCGAATAGTTTCCATTTTGAACGATGGAACTCTTAGGAATTTGTTTAGGATCTTTAAGTCTACGATAGGTCTGAAGGTTCCCTCTTTTTTGGGAACCACAAACAGATTTGAGTAAAACCCTTGTCCGTGTTACGACCGCGGAACTGGGTGGATCACTCCCATTAGTAAAAGGTCTTGTACACAGCGTAGAAACGCCTCTTTCTTTATCTGGTTTGCTGACAACCTTGAAAGATGAAATCTCCCTTTTGGAGGAGAAGCTTTGAAGTCCAGAAGATATCCCTGAGATATGATCTCTAACGCCCAGGGATCCTGGACATCTCTTGCCCAAGCCTGGGCGAAGAGAGAAAGTCTGCCCCCCACTAGATCCGTTTCCGGATCGGGGGCCCTCACTTCATGCTGTCTTAGGGGCAGCAGCAGGTTTTCTGGCCTGCTTGCCCTTGTTCCAGGACTGGTTAGGTTTCCAGCCCTGTCTGTAGCGAGCAACAGTTCCTTCCTGTCTTGGAGCGGAGGAAGTTGATGCTGCTCCTGCCTTGAAGTTACGAAAGGCACGAAAATTAGACTGTTTAGTCCTTGGTTTGGCCCTGTCTTGAGGCAGGGCATGGCCCTTACCTCCAGTAATGTCAGCGATAATTTCTTTCAAACCGGGCCCGAATAATGTCTGCCCTTTGAAAGGGATGTTAAGCAATTTAGATTTAGAAGTCACATCGGCTGACCAGGATTTAAGCCACAGCGTTCTACGCGCTTGAATGGCGAATCCAGAGTTCTTAGCCGTAATTTTAGTTAAGTGTACTACGGCATCAGAAATAAATGAATTAGCTAGCTTAAGGACTTTAAGCTTGTCTATAATCTCATCCAATGGAGCTGTGCTAAGGGTCTCTTCCAGAGACTCAAACCAGAATGCCGCCGCAGCCGTGACAGGCGCAATGCATGCAAGGGGTTGTAATATAAAACCTTGCTGAACAAACATTTTCTTAAGGTAACCCTCTAACTTTTTATCCATTGGATCTGAAAAAGCACAGCTATCCTCCACCGGGATAGTGGTGCGCTTAGCCAGAGTAGAAACTGCTCCCTCCACCTTAGGGACCGTCTGCCACAAGTCCCGTGTGGTGGCGTCTATTGGAAACATTTTTCTAAATATAAGAGGGGGTGAAAAAGGCACACCGGGTCTATCCCACTCCTTGTTAACAATTTCTGTAAGCCTTTTGGGTATAGGAAAAACGTCAGTACACGCCGGTACCGCAAAATATTTATCCAGCCTACATATTTTCTCTGGAATTGCAACCGTGTTACAATCATTCAGAGCCGCTAATACCTCCCCTAGTAATACACGGAGGTTCTCAAGCTTAAATTTAAAATTTGAAATGTCTGAGTCCAGTTTACTTGGATCAGATCCGTCACCCACAGAATGAAGCTCTCCGTCCTCATGTTCTGCAAATTGTGACGCAGTATCAGACATGGCTCTATTATTATCAGCACACTCTGTTCTTACCCCAGAGTGATCGCGTTTACCCCTAAATTCTGGCAATTTAGATAGTACTTCAGTCATAACATTAGCCATGTCTTGCAAAGTGATTTGTATGGGCCGCCCTGATGTACTTGGCGCCACAATATCACGCACCTCCTGAGCGGGAGGCGAAGGTACTGACACGTGAGGAGAGTTAGTCGGCATAACTTCCCCCTCGTTGTCTGGTGAAATTTTCTTTACATGTACAGATTGGCTTTTATTTAAAGTAGCATCAATGCAATTAGTACACAAATTTCTATTGGGCTCCACATTGGCCTTTAAACATATTGAACAAAGAGATTCATCTGTGTCAGACATGTTTAAACAGACTAGCAATGAGACTAGCAAGCTTGGAAAATACTTTTCAAATAAATTTACAAGCAATATAAAAAACGCTACTGTGCCTTTAAGAAGCACAAAAAACTGTCACAGTTGAAATAACAATGAACCAAATTAGTTATAGCAACCAAATTTTCACAGTAAATGCATTAAGTTAGCAAAGGATTGCACCCACCAGCAAATGGATGATTAACCCCTTAGTACCCAAAAACGGATAACAATTTAATATTAACGTTTTTATCACAGTCAAAACACACTCTCACAGGTCTGCTGTGAGTGATTACCTCCCTCAAAACTAGTTTTGGAGACCCCTGGGCTCTGTAGAGACGTCCTGGATCATGGAGGAAGAAATAGGAAGACACTGACTGAATTTTTACTGCGCAATAAAGCGCTAAAATAGGCCCCTCCCACTCATATTACAACAGTGGGGAAGCTCAGTAAACTGATTTTATTCAGAAACAAACGACAGGCATGTGGTAAAAATCATGCCCATAAAGTTTTATCACCAAGTACCTCAGAAAAAAACGATTAACATGCCAGTAAACGTTTTAAAAATAAAATTATGAAATGTTATTAATAAGCCTGCTGCTAGTCGCTTTCACTGCAGTGGAGGCTCAAATATTACTTAAATATATACAGTATTTTCTTAGTGAAGTTCCATTCCCCAGAAATACCTCAGTGTAAACATACATACATATCAGCCTGATACCAGTCGCTACTACTGCATTTAAGGCTGCACTTACATTACATGGGTATTAGCAGTATTTTCTCAGTCAATTCCATTCCTTAGAAAATAATATACTGCAACATACCTCCTTGCAGGTGAACCCTGCCTGCTATCCCCTGTTCTGAAGTTACCTCGCTCCTCAGAATGGCCGAGAACAGCAAGTGGATCTTAGTTACGACCGCTAAGATCATACACAAACTCAGGTAGATTCTTCTTCTAATGCTGCCTGAGAAGAAACAACACACTCCGGTGCTGTTTAAAATAACAAACTTTTGATTGAAGAAATAAAAACTAAGTTTAACAACCACAGTCCTCTCACACGTCCTATCTATTAGTTAGGTGCAAGAGAATGACTGGGTATGACGTAGAGGGGAGGAGCTATATAGCAGCTCTGCTTGGGTGATCCTCTTGCACTTCCTGTTAGGGAGGAGATATAATCCCATAAGTAATGGATGACCCGTGGACTGACTACACTTAACAGGAGAAAAAGGAATTATCTATCTTTTTAAACAACAAACATTCTGGTGTTGACTGTCCCTTTAAAGCAAGGGAAAATGTGGACTACAATGTCCTCTTAAAGGGACAATCCACAGTCTAAATACCAGATATTTCTATTCTCTTGCTATAGAATAACATAAAAGTAAAAAACACGTTTAAAATAAAATATTTTGATTGCTGGAATTGTTTTTTTTTCAAAAGCCAACTCCCACCCACCCCATGCCTTATCTGAAGGATGATATATCTAATGTTATAATTAAACACATTGTTTTTCAGTTTTTGTCTGCAGCGTGCATTCCCAGAGAATGAGAAACTAAAAAGCGCTAGATTGCATGAAAAGATGCAAAATAAACAATGGAAGTAAATTGCAAAGTTGTTTCATTGCACATAAACATTTTATAGAAACACATTTAGTCGATCCATATTACTTGTGTGGTGTAAAAGTACTTATTTCTTGGTCTCATGTGTGCCCAGGCATTTTTTTATTCCGTTACAGTCCTTTTGTTTACCACCTCTGTTGGAAGTTTATTCCATTAATCCACCACACTTTTTGTAAAAACAAAAAACAAAAACAAAACAAAAAACTGCTTCCTCACATTTCTCCTGAACCTGCTCTCTAAATTTATGTTTGGACTGATTATACAGAAATCTCAAGGTGTTTACTGTCCCTTTAAGTCTTCTTGTTACTATAATTATATGGA
Organism: Bombina bombina; assembly: GCF_027579735.1. Classification (NCBI taxonomy): domain Eukaryota; kingdom Metazoa; phylum Chordata; class Amphibia; order Anura; family Bombinatoridae; genus Bombina; species Bombina bombina. The sequence goes on from NC_069507.1 coordinate 221,465,547, forward strand.
CAGTAAAGTCAAAATGAAACTATCATGATTCAGATAGAACACATTTTGAAGAACTTTCCAATTGACTTATTTTATCAAATTTGCTTTGTTCCTTCCATATCCTTTGTTGAAGAGTGAACCTAGGTAAGCTCACAGGTTGTGCACATGTTTTTATCACTCTACAGAATTAGTGTTTGCAACAGAGTATAACACTGCTACCATAGAGTGCTTCAGACACATGCACGCTCCTGAGCAGCTATCAGCCTACTCTTTAACAAAGGATACAAAGATACAAAGCAAATTTGATAAAATAAGTACATTGAAAAGTTGTTTCAAACTGCATGTTCTATATGATTTAAGAAAGTTCAATTTCGACTTTACTGTCCCTTAAAAGTTCTGTGCTCACCTTTCTAACTTCTTCTCGATGATAGGCACATCTGACCCCATGGCCTGTTTAGTAATCCGCAGCATTTCTGCTATGCACAGTAGCGTATCTGCAAATCAAACAAAGAATGAATCATATGATCTTGTCGCCTTGCTAACATAATGCATTTCCTTTTAACTACAGGAGCTCACGGTAGGGTGCAAGGTTTAAAAAGAATACCACGGTTACCAAACTAAGAACCGAGTTAAATTATTAATGATGAGTAATTATTAATGACCTCCAGCTGAACCTTACAAACCTTGAAATGTCTAGATGATTCATAATATTAAAAAGCCTAATTAAACTACAAGTTTCTAAACCATCTCAAGAAGCATTGACATATTTTAATAGTATCAACATGGTTATTTGATTAAATCCTGGAATATCTTCTCTTTTGTTCTAACTTTGTCTATTATATGGCCTTCTGGTACAGTTTATTAATTATCTGAATGTACCAGGCTTTAATAAATGGTTTAAAGGGACATGGAAATCGAATTTAAACTTTCATTATCCAGAGCATTCCTTTCCACCTAGGTAGGTTTACGAACGTCCATGTGACTATAGCACTATACGGCAGCAGTGTTCACAAAAATGTTTGTAGCAATGTTATATACATATAACACACAAAGTCTAGCACCCACTTTCAAGAACTCAGCTAAGATTAAAAGCAAAAATGGAAGAGTTAGTTACCGCATCTGGCCAAATGGGACAAGTCCAGGAACCACGTCAAGGTCTCTCCCAAAACCTGGGTCCCTAATACAGCCATACAATGCATGCGAACAAGTCAAGGGTGCACAGCCTTATGTAATCATCCTAGACATATACAAAACATAGAAGGGGACTGCATTCTCAGACTGGACTGGGTACACATCCTATGACCCTGCAACATGCACATCCCTGGGTGCTCAATAACACTTACAGATAGCTGTACCGTCCCCAGAGTCCCAGGCAGTTAACACACACATATATATATGTGGATCCAAGAAAAGACAGCACTCACTGGGCATTTAAAGTAAAAAATAGCTTTTAATAGTACATTTTACTTTAAATACCCAGTGAGTGCTGTCTTTTTTGATCCTTGCATACTCTTTTTGACATATGCACCCTGTCTGCTTCTGAGTTGTGGATTGGGAGTGCAAAACCTTTTTGGGACTTTTTATAAATATATATAGATTTTTAGTGTTCGGGGTATTACCCCCTTAGTCAGACTGTTATTTGCCGATTAAAGCTCCTGAGCATATCTCAGTATGCTCTCATGGAAAGAAGCTAAGTTTCAACAAAATAAAAATACATAGGTAAATCTATAAGTAAAATAAAACTTTTTTTTTTTATTTAAATGACAGGATCTTTCTGAAACATGAATGGATTCCCATGTCCCTTTTACAAGATTTATTTCATCCCACCTGGGATACAGAGGAGTATGTATTTTCATACATGTAGAACACATTTGTCCGACCTAAGTATGGCCCAATACTTCCCTGTTCTAAGCTTCTTCTCTGTCTCCAAATTGGCAACTAACCTTATTTTATAGGACTGTGTATATGAAGGTCTGTTGCACCTGCCATTGCTAATGAACTGCTCATTTGCCATTTCTTGTTACGGAAAAATATATGTTGATTTCAATCAAAAGAATCAGTAAAATGTAATAATTGGACCCTTAATACACCACGGACCTTAATTTAAAGAAGTTGCACATCGCTGATGTAGAGAAAAAAGTTCTAAAGCCGAAATAAATATATATATCCTATAATATAAAAGGCCAAGTGTGTTTGTCCAAAGCTGTCATGTGCAGTAGAGAGAGAGCGAGGACAAACACACCTGGCCTTAGAGTCTATCTGATCTGCTGTCCGCGGCATGACAAAGGTGGGTGAGAGCGGGCGCGCGCGAGAGAGGGCAAAAAAGAGAGAGGGCAAAAGAAAGAGGGAAAAAGAGAGCAAAAGAGAGAGGGAAAAAGAGAGCAAAAGAGAGAGGGAAAGAGAGCAAAAGAGAGGGAAAGATAGGGAAAGAGAGAGCAAAAGAGAGAAGGCAAAAGAGAGCAAAAGAGAGAGAGAGCAAAAGGGAGAGGGAAGAGAGAGAGGGAAGAGAGCAAAAGAGAGGGGAGGGAGAGCAAACGAGGGGGGAGAGAGAGAGCAAAAGAGGGAAGAGAGAGAGCAAAAGAGGGAAGAGAGCGAGCAAAAGAGAGGGGGAGGGGAGAGAGCAAGAGAGGGGGGAGGGGAGAGAGCAAAAGAGGGGGAGGGAGAGAGCAAAAGAGGAGGGAGGGAGAGAGCAAAAGAGGGGGGGAGAGAGAGAGCAAAAGAGGGGGGGAGAGAGAGAGCAAAAGAGGGGGGAGAGAGAGAGCAAAAGAGGGGGGAGAGAGAGCGCAAAAGAGGGGGGAGAGAGAGAGCAAAAGAGGGGGGAGAGAGAGAGCAAAAGAGGGGGGAGAGAGAGAGCAAAAGAGGGGGGAGAGAGAGAGCAAAAGAGGGGGGAGAGAGAGAGCAAAAGAGGGGGGAGAGAGAGAGCAAAAGAGGGGGGAGAGAGAGAGCAAAAGAGGGGGGAGAGAGAGAGCAAAAGAGGGGGGAGAGAGAGAGCAAAAGAGGGGGGAGAGAGAGAGCAAAAGAGGGGGGAGAGAGAGCAAAAGAGGAGGGAAGAGAAAGCAAAAGAGGGGGGAGAGAGAGAGCAAAAGAGAGGGAAGAGAGAGCGCAAGAGAGAGGGAAGAGGGAGCGCAAAAGAGAGGGAAGAGAGAGCAAGAGAGGGGGAGCGAAGAGAGAGCGAAAGAGAGGGGGGGAGGGAGAGAACAAAAGAGAGGGGGGGAGGGAGAGAGCAAAAGAGAGGGGGAGAGAGAGAGAGAGCAAGGGGTGTGACCGCTGTACTGCAAAAATGAGCCAGTGTGAATGGGCTTTAGGACTAGTATATATATATATATATATATATATATATATATAAAATAAAACACAACAACACATTACTGGTTTTATATTAAAGTAAAACGTGTGCAGATGATGCTAAAGAATAAAAAAAAAATACAATTTTCAACCAAATATGAAGACTATGGGCCTGATGATCAAAATCTAACTCCAAAAAAGAGAAATCACACACAATTTGGGGGGCTTTTTTTGAGCATTATATTGTAATGTATGTGTCTCTACTTTACACCCAGAATCCCCGAACAGCAAACAGCTCTCAAGCTACATCTTTACTCTAATTCTTTGGGGGACCTTACAGTACAAACGAGACATCTTAGATAATCTTGCCACAGCGAAGAGTTTTAGATCATAAGAAAAGTGCATATAGAGAGTCATGTTAGTATTTACATCAGTGATGCCACCTGCTCCTGAAAATAAAAATGTTATATACAGCTTTATCTTTTCAGTAAATATGCCACATGAAAACCCTTACCTTTGCCGTCCTCATCAGGATTACGCATAACAGCTCTTAGCGTGTGGAAATAGCCACTGTTCCCTTTGTATATATAGTGCATCCTCATGCAAGAGAATTTGGGCTTCCCAAAAAATGTGGGTTCATGTCCTGGGCAAAGCAAAAAATAAAAATATAAGAAGTTAATAACTTTCCTCAATATGTGCAGTTCAAATTATAACAAATTGGTTATTTATTAGTTTAAAGCTATAATGCTCACAGTTAACCCTAATATTGGGGGGGGGGGGGGTGTTTAGTGTTGCAAAAGAGTAGTGCATATAAATAATGTTTACAACTGTCCCCTCAGCTGTCCGTTTTTTTAATTTATTTTTTAATTGAGTGTGTATCTGCTTCAACAGCATCTGTCTTATAACAATTGTAATTCTCTACAGATTTCTCTTTTATATTCACACATACAGGTATTTCAGTGTTGGTTTCATACAGTTCAGTGCATAAGAGCTCACCAATTTCTATCTTCTCCAGGTCATCCAAGCTTAGTCTCTGATACTGATTCACTTTATCAACTTCATCATCATAGCTGAATAGAGGCAAAAAATAAAAAAACATAATTTATGATTACCGGATACATTCATTTCTTTCTTAATGGTAATTTAGGATTCAATTTTAGAGGAAAAAGGGAGGGTGCGATGGCACTACTATGGGTAATGAGGGTTGGGCTGGTAATCGTATTGATTTTGGCCTTATTAACAATCTTGCTTGCCCATTGGTGCTGTGTACCAAATTATATGCAATATAATATGTTGGTTGTATAGTTTGCAATTTAGGATTCAAAATCTGTCCACCAGGCAAGGGTACCCAACACACCAAGAGCTTTAAAGGGAAAGTAAACACCAGAATTTGTGTTGTTTTAAAAGATAGATATCCCATTAATTACCCATTCCCCAGTTTTGCATAACCAACACAGTTATAATTATACACGTTTTACCTCTGTGATTACCTTGTATCTAAGCCTCTGCAGAATGCCCCCTTATTTCAGTTCTTTTGACAGACTTGCATTTTAGCCAATCAGTGCTCATTCCTCGGTAAATTCACCTGCATGAGCTCAATGCTGTCTATATGAAACACATGAACTAATGCCCTCTAGTGGTGAAAAACTGTCAAAATGCATTTAGATAAGAGGCGGCCTTCAAGGTCTAAGAAATTAGCACATGAACCTCCTAGGTTTAGCTTTCAACTAAGAATACCAAGAGAACAAAGCAAAATTGGTGATAAAAGTAAATTGGAAAGTTGTTTAAAATTGCATGCCCTATTTGAATTATGAAAGTTCCCTTTAAGTCCCTCCCACTTCTCTGTACCTCCCAGTTTAAACGTATATAACAGAAAAAAAGAAAGGCAAAGCAGGGTAAAAAAAGGAGGTGCAAACTAGAACTGCCACCAACCAGCGAAAAGCAATTCATTTGGGCGGGTTTGTGGATTCTCACCACCAAGCAAGAAACTAATTTATCAGTTAAACATAATGACAGTCCACAAGGTCTTATTTTTGGGATCCAATACCCAAGTTGTGAAGTTCACCAAAAAAAAAAAAAAAAAGGGTGGAAAAAAAAGTCTGGCACCTATTTATCAAACACTACTACCTATAGAACCTTTCTGCCAAAAGAAGCCTCCAATAACATTTTGTAAAGGTGTGCAACAAAGACCAAATTGCTGCTCTGCAATTCTAATTTACTGAAGCCTCATTTTTGAAAGCCCACGAAGTGGCAACTGAACGAGTAGAATAAGCTGTGATACGTTGAGGAGGAGAACTACCTGCCTCCTGGTAAGCTTTATGAATCACATTTTTTTAACCATAGAGCTAAAGGACCCGACTCTTTCAGGTCTCTAAGGTTTCCAGAAAAATGTACAAAGAATGAAAAGACAATAATCTCTTAGTTAATATTCTCAGTAGAAAACTACCTTAGGTAAGAAAAAAAAAGTACTACCCTGTTTTGATGAAAAATAAGGTATGGCACTTCACAAGGGAATGCAAATATTTCAGAAACTCTCCTGGCTGAAGAAATTAATCTTGGTCCTCTGAGAATATCTCACCTTCTGAAGATTGGTCAGAACCCTCAGAGTCTGAGTCATGAATAGCCTTGTTAGAAGTATCTGTTGAAAGTCAAATTTGGACAGAAAAGGAGAGGACAAACAATTGTGCTTACTTGCAGTAGGGATGTCTACAAAAAAACTCTAAAATTGTATTTCTGACATATGCTTTAAAATCTGAGGGGAAAATCTACAGATTCCCCATGAGATGAAGCTACTGACGGAGGACAGGACACCTTGGTAGGTATTACACGTTTACCTTTGTGAGTAGATAACACAGAATTTAAGCATGAACTGCAGCGCTACACTGGAGGACAAACAGTAGAAAGTTTACAAAGCATGCATTTATATAAAGGTGACAATATATATATATATATATATATATATATATATATATATATATAGACCTCCCTTCTAATTGGTCCGAAGAAACAGTTCCAGTTTGCTCTATTAGAACACAGGCAAAGTCTAATGCAGTAATGAATTCACTTTAAAAGTATATGGATATAAAAAATAGGGTGCTGCTAGACTGTAAAAGCGCAATGCTGTTATGTTGAGAACAAATTGAGAGAGCTAAATCCGCAAAAGCATAGTGCAAATATCCTGAAAAGATAATTAGTGCCCCCCCTCTTGGTACGTTAAGTACCCACCTCCTCCTAACGCTGAAAAATGAAGCTGCTTAAATACTGCTGATCTGGTAATGGCTGCCTCTTCTGAGAGAAAGGGAGGAAGCTAGCGAGCGACTCTCCAGCACTGTGGAAAAAAAGTTTTACACCCGCGCTGCCAGAGTAACCTTGCTGCACAGTGAGATAACCAGAGGGGAGAAAAAAGTTAAATAAGGATAATAAACTTTAAATAAAGTTGCCATACCTAACAGACAAAGAAAGATTGTCCTCCTGTCCACAGAACCAGTCTCACACTCGCATCCAGTTGAAAACTAGGAGGTACAGGGAAGTGGGAGAGACTTAAAGCTCTTGGTGTTGGATATCTTTGCCTATTCCTGGTGGACAGGTGTTGAATCCCAAACATGAGGACTCTCACCACCATAAGAAAGAAATGTGCGCACACACACACAAATATATATGTACCACGAAGGCAGCATTTGATCATGTGCTATACTGAAGTATTTAACCTATAAATTATCAATTGACTTAAAAACAGTAGACCAGTAAAATATGCACATCAGAGACAACTGCATGTCAATCCAAAGGGTGCAATTCTTCACAATATAAGCAGTACAAATATGGTTGAAAGCAGTAAAGGGACAATAAATTCATTGTTTGTTGCATATGTGTATGATATACATCAGCACTTAATCAAAGAATTTCAAAATAAATATTTATTTATATTTATTTATTAATTCCAATACTCATTGTAAAAGATACAGTACAGTCTCTCTCAAAAAAAAACCTGTTAGAAGGGCAGGGTTAGTTTTTCTTCCGGCAATATGAATCCCTTATTTACAGAGTTAATATGATATGATATCCCTCAGCATGCAGTAGAATGTTATGTATTGTAGAGTGGTCTGGATAAAGGAATATAGATTCATACAAGCTGCAGCCTGAGTGTTCTCAGGGACAGTAGTATCAGTTAGTTTAAACAAAACGTGAGTAAGGCATACCATGCCTTAACTAATCATTTCATCTATTACCATCATGCTGTGCCTTAGTAAGTAGATGGTACATGTCTGTGATGCAAGCTAGTAAGCCACATATTTCACATAACAAGTGTTTCTCAGTGGAAAGTTTTGGCATACATACAACACAACAGATCTTCTATTACTTGTGGGTTTTCAACCTTTAAGAAATATGAAAATATTTCTCATCTTTTAAGGGCATCCTCAAGTCCCACTTCTCCACCCCTTAAGTCCTGACTGCTTCTGCCTACAAGTTTGTAGATATATCCGTGCTAGGTAGAGAGTAGGTACTAAACTCTGCCAACTTTCAATTAAGTAACTGGTCATGCTTGTTATGGATGCTGGACCTTTTTCAGCAGCAAAAGGCTAGACTGTTATATGGTCTGTGACCAGCTCATTTCATATTGTGTAGCACATTTTGTTGCCTCTTTCAGACAAGCTAATGTTACCAGGATAAGCCATAATTTTTTTTCATTTTTAAATGATTTTGATCCAATAAAATAGCACTGCAGGGGGACATCTGCCTGATCTTCCTTATGCTTACCAATAAGAGATGAAAAATATGACCCATTAGAGTGCTGACTGAAAAGCCTTTGTCTAATCCATGCTGAAGTAATTGAGAAATTTGTGGTATTATAATATAATGCCAGGCATATCCCTGATCTGACAACAAATTAGATAAACATTGTGTAAAAATTTTTTAGTGACCAGCTTATGAGCATGAAGAGAGGTCTTTATGACATGAGTCACAAAAAACCTCCTTGAAACTGAAGTAACCAAACAGTCAAAATAAAGACTGAAGATATTGATAAAAGAATGGACCTAGAGAGAGCAGGTTTGGCAAATGAGAAAGATGCCACGGAGGAGAGCTGGACATCTGAACTAGATATACATCTTAAGTCCTCCAAAGCAAAACAGGAATTAACAATATCGCAGAAATTTGTTCCTGCTTGAACCAAACAGCTACCCTCTGCAGATGTACAATTGGAGGGAAAGAGGACCACGGAGGTGCCAATTAGCTTAAGGATCTCTCATCCTCTACCCACACCTTGGGAGTTCGCGGTGCAGACAAAGTGCTAGTAGGTCTATCTCTGGAAGCCCAGTAATGCATCAACTGGTCGAAAATGTTGTGTTTGAGGGAGAATTCCCCAAAAGTACAATCTGACAAATAAGATAGTCCACTTCCCATGTGTTGACCTCAGGAATGAGAATTGTTGATATGGAAGACTGATGGGCAACTTCCCAATTCAGGATAGGCAAAGATTCCTTCATCGCTATAAAACCACAATATCACCCTGATGATTAAAATAGGCTACTGCCAAGAAGTTCTGAAGAAACCAAGTTGGAAATAGGTCAAACCTGAAGTGCTCTAAAAATTGATAGGCTGCCTTGCCTCCTGAGACGACCAAACTCCAAGAGAACTTTGAGAGCCCAAATCACACCCAACTTGATAAAACTAGCATGGTAATGATTTCCCAACACGGATGCAGGAAGACCATCCCCCAAAACACCTAAATGGGAGAGTTTACACCAAGAAAGAGCTTGTCAGACTGGACTTCCTATATACTGAACAACCTAAGCCTGGTATAGAGACTGTAACCTATGGCAAGCTATTTGCAAACTTAACTTGCTTTGGACTGTGCTAAACAGCCTCATGGATACTAAATCTACAAGTACAACCTGGAAGAATAGTCTTGTAGAAGCGGAGAAGACTCTTGAACACATTTACCATCCGGCCATGGCTAAAAGGAACCAAAATAGATTCTCTGTGTACAAGTTTCTAAATGAAAAGATGAAGCTTGAATTCAAAATATTGTCCAGACATGGTTCTGCCGCGAATCCCTGGGCTCTGAAAACATAGTAGAGTGCCCATAAACTATATAAAGACCCTGGGAGCTGTAGTGAGGCTAAAGGGAAGGCCTACAAACTGAAGATCACTTCCCCAGATGGCTAAAATAGTAAACTATAGTAATCCTTTCAAGTTGACAGTTGTCATAAATTGACTCTGTAGCCCTAAATAGAGAACAGGTCTGATAGACAATCCTAAACAAAGGTACCCTCAGGAATTTGTACAGTGTCTTCAGATCCAGAATCGGTCTGAAGGTTCCTTCTCTCTTTTGGAACAATGAGAAGATGGAAATAAAACCCTGACCCTTGTGCTTCCATGTCCTCCAAATCCTTTACACACTGAAGAAATGCTGCATGCTTTTCTGGTTTCGTTGAGACAGGATAAGCCTCTCTCCAAGAAGACCTGACCGAACAGAGACTGAAGTGTATCCTTTAGAATCCAGATTCTTACCCTACTACATGCTATGTAGTAACTGCTTGATCAGTGAAGTAGCTTATTTACATTTGATCCTAACTGGACACAGTAAGTAATTTGAACATATTCAAGAGGCATGTCCCTGGACAGAAAAATAAAGCACATTTTGCCACAAAACAATCTCAAAATGCTTTAATAGTATGTACTTTATAAGCAGATATTTTGCAATGCAGTGCTGAATTGCTGGTATATAGTATTCATACGTTTCAGAGACATAATACACTAACTACATTTTATTAGCATAGTATTGAGGTTTCCCTGCCTCCCTCTAGTAATGGGTGCTACCATGTTGAAATTTAGCTTTCACTACATTCCAGTGCTGATGTGTTTGCACATGTGCAGCAACTCTCCTTCGGATACCTGCAGTGAAACCTAGGTTCCAAAATGGCAGCATTTGAGGGAGGTGATATTTAAGGTGGTTGGAGGTGGATTTAACTTTTAATGTTGATTTAAAGACTTATATGTGTCTCTGTATGCAAACAAACAGAGAGGTTGTGTGAAACGACATATGAGTATTAGAACTCACTATTGTAACCAGAAAATAGATGAGGCATTAGAGCAAATGGTTTACTTACTAAGCAACATAATAAGCACAGTTGGAGAGCAACAGCAAGACGTCCACATCTTTGTGAGTGGCATCAATAAGGCTGCAAAAAACAAACAAATAACTGTTAATTTTAATAGACAGGTGGAATGTGTATAAAAATCCATTGTGTACACTCTATATTTAAAGATATTTAATATTTAAAAACATTACCCTTTTTTTAATGAAACAAGGGCCATACTTAACTATCTTCAATTCATTCTGTAGCTCAGCAAAATCTTTACAGTATCTGAGCAGGATGTAAGACCCCTCTCCACCCCTGCAGATAGCCAACACTATAGCCAGCAATGTACTGGTCACATCTGTATAGGTAATCACACTGTGAAAGCTTTGTACACTGCAACTGGGTTAAACTGTACAATACAGGTACTGAAGATCATTCCATGTCAGATTAGAAGTTAAAGGAAAGGATTTCATGCTGAATATCATTCCATAACTATAATTTAGATTAAGTATATAATAAACATTTTCCTGCTATTTTAATAGCCTTCACTTCCAAGGATATCATTTTTTTTAATGTTCATATAAAATGTTTTGTTTTTTTTATTGAGTGCTATTGCATGGATGCCAAATCTTTTATATACATTTTAGGGACACAAGAATCACATTTTCTTACATGATTTTCATTTACAAATAAAGCAAAAATCTGAAGCCGTCCCTAATCTGCATCACCAATGAACACACAATTTGGGAACCTCTATGACCTAAATTAGTTGAGTTCAGAAGGCTACCTACTATATTATAATACGCACCTGGGGTCACAGTCTATAAGGGCCCAACCGCCATGGAATTTCTCCTCTTCTGGCAGCAGCATTTGCATGTAGTTCTGCAGGAGCTGGCTGATCAGCTCTTGGTGATTCCGCTGACTCTCCCTATGTAAAGCTTCATGCTCCTTCTCTTTTGTGAAGATTGAATACAGGTCCTCGGTTACCGGAATCCCCTGCATTAAGTCTGCAAAGCAAAAAGAAACTGTGAAACTATGGCTCAAAGAGCTACAAACAGATGAGGATACAGAGCAAGCATTGCTAGAGCAGTGGTGGCAAACCGTTCTGAGCATGCTCCTAAATTAGGGACAACCTACAAAATGATCTTGCAGTAGTATGGGAGTTGCACAGAGGAAGCACTGCTTACTGCATGCCAACCAAAACTTGCGTGCCACTTTAGACAAGTGTGCCAAGATTTGCCACCCCTGTGAGAGAATAGATAAAGTACCTACATCTTAACACAAAAATAATATATCTGTTTCTCTTCTAATTTTCTTTTGTTTCTTTAATTGTAAAGATGGTAGCAAAATAATTAGGGCCTTTTTCTATATTATAAGCCTAGTTCTAGTGGCATATCTAATTATTCTTGTATTAGTTTAATACGAATAGATTAGCTAATAATGGGTGAGTAATACTTATGGAAAAAATACACATTATTTTCCTCTCAGACAGCCAGTAACAGTGTCATATCTATTAGACATGTGCATAAATTCAAAATTTACACAAATATGTGTGTGTTGTAGTTTAACACTAATAACTTTGGTGCCGAAAGTCTGTAGCCATCTGCTGCATTTGTTTGTGAAACTATTTATGCACATGCCTAATATCTAAAGTTGTTATTTTTTTCACAAACGTATTTGTACCCTTATCTAGTGTACTGGCTAATATTAATAGGTGTCATCTGATACATTTTTGCATGAAAAAATGCCATATTGATACTATTTACACAGAAGTATAGCTCTGTACTTTCCACTAGTGCTCACTGGGGACACGCTTATGCAAGCATAACCAGAAACCGTTGGTTCATTAAGAGCAGGAACCAGCAAATTAAAAATAGAATGTAATTTATGTTGAAATTCTGTCTGTCTTTCACGTAAAACAATGAAAACATCTGACTACAATACCCCTATTAGATATAATTTATTTTTTTTAACCTATTACTGCTTGCCGGTACGCATCCTTGAAGCGGTTCAGATAGTATCTATTTGCAGAATTGACGCCATCCTTCATCACTCCCGCCAGTTTCCTTTCACCAGTCCGCGTAAAGTCTCCCTGGAAAACACACGGCACATGCAAATGAAAGAACGACAAGATCAGTCTGCTCTAAATGATTTAAATACACTTTATTAGACAGTAGGGATCCCCAACAGATAAACTGATTTCAGCTGAGTAATTTAACAAGACACAGGGATATACATACATTGGACAAATTCTTCAAACCTTTATATAGACACAGAGCCGTAAACCTTTATATTTACTCTTCCAGTGGGAACAGTAATTTGATTGACACAAACTTTATCTGAAATTCATCAGTTCTGAGCAAACACAAGTTATTTGGTTGAGCGGTTGCATGCAGGTAGGCAGGCTTAGTAAGGTCAGCGGCCAGTTTAGTAGGTTGATATGCTGACTTATCAGTAATGTTACTAATAGGGGATGTCATTGCATTCTCTGACTCTGGCACCACAATATCCTGACCCAGCCTTGGCAACTTTGGCAATGTGTTAACCAAATGACATGCACTTAGCATTAAAGAATGCCAATTGTTCCCTTTAAACACAAGAGGTTGACGTTCCTTCATTTGGAGAACTGGATAGTACAGCTGGTTTGCTCCAAAGTTCAGAGGAGAGAGCTTAAAGCTCTAATGACAGAGTCATTTATAAAGAGTCAAGTGTGTACAATCATCTCATGACATATATTAACTCCCCATGCAGCAGAACTACAATCTGCCTAACCATGCAATAGATATTTCAGTCACACGAAATCCCATACCTTGAGAGCGGCTGTCCCCGCATACTGTCTGCTGATAGCATCGCCATTGTTTGCCCACATAATCTGGTACAGGCGGTAGCACTTCAGTGGCAGGGGCTGCTCAGGGGGCATCACACCTAGTTTTTTAAGCTTAAATTAGAAAAGTTATGAATGTTATTAGGGATTCCATTAAAAGTTATAAGATTATCTTGCAGTCAGTGTGTGTCTGACTTTTAGCAAACTTAAGGGACCAGTAAACACAGTAGATTTGCATAATCAACAAATGCGAGATAAGACAATGCAATAGCACTTAGTCTGAACTTCAAATGAGTATTACATTTTTTTTCTGACAATTTTAAAAGTTATGTCTATTTCCACTCCCCCTGTATCATGTGACAGCTATCAGCCAATCACAAATGCATATACGTTTATTGTGTGAATTCTTGCACATGCTCAGTAGAAGTTGGTGACTCAAAAAATTGAAATATAAAAAGACTGTGCACATTTTGTTAATGGAATTTAAATGGAAAGTTGTTTAAATTGCATGCTCTATCTAAATAATGAAAGTTTAATTTTGACTTGAGTGTCCCTTTAAAGGGACATTAAAGTGAATATTTTATTTATGCATAATAAATTAGTCACTGCATCGCACAACATATACATACAAAAAAAAAATGTTTTAAAAGCATCTAGAACTATAATTTAATTATTATAAAAATATACACAGTTTAGATGGCCACTGCCCACCCCTTCAAAATACTATTGTTGTTTATCTTACTTCCTTTGCTGTGGCAAATTAGCAATAGATATAAATGACCTCCTGCACATATCAGCCAATTACTGTGGAGCATGCAGGAGTGTCAATGTTGTGCATTTCCCAGAATGCACTCCAGCCTGAGGGGAGTGGAAACACTACAGTTTCAGAGTTAAAATTACAATAAATGCGGGCAAAATAAAAGTGATAGTGCACTGCAAACGTTTTAAAATTTTGCACAATTAAAATTTTATTGGGAATGATAGCCCTTTAAAGAGAGACATCAAACAGTGGAGCATTATTTTTGTTTTGAAGGGAGGTACTTCTTCCATACGCTGGAAAAGTAAGGGATATTTTATACCCACTATTCATTTAGTTATACAGCGTTATATATTTTCCTCTTCAACAGAGAAACTGATTTTTATGGCACATAAAGACCAGGCCATCGAGTCTGCACATATTTTCCCTCTGAGGTTTAAGCTTATTCTCAGCACAGCCTCATACATATCCCAGGCATTCTTATGTATATGTCATAGTATTTGTCCTTACAACATCTACTGCAACAATATTCATTAATTAACCATATTTCTGTAAAGAAAGGCTTATGCAAAATAATATTGCACCCGTTACCCTCCATTTTAAGACTGCAACCTCTTTTTGCCCCTTAGTGTAGCACTTTCAACCTCAGTTTTAATAAAGGGACAGTAAAGTCAAAATTATTCTTTCATGATTCAGATAGAGTATGTAATTGTGAACAATTTTACAGTTTAATTTTCTTATCTAATTTGCTTTGTTCAATTTAAATCCTTTGTTGAAAAGCATACCTCATAGGCTCTGGAGCAGTAATGCACTACTGAGAGCTAGCTGCTAATTGGTGGTTGCGCATATATGTTTCATGTCATTGGTTCAGCCAATGTGATCAGCTAGCTCCCAGTAGTGTATTGCTGCTCCTTCAACACAGGATACCAAGTGAATGAAGCAAATTTGACAGGGACAGTGAACACCGGGTAATGACAAGACAGTCCCGATGTGTTTCTATAGAATAACAAATCAGCTGAGTCTTACATTTTTTTTTACAACAGATTAACATCCTTTTTCTGCAATCGGTTTTCAATAGCCAATCTCCAACCACCATTTGCCTTATTTGGAGAAGCCAATCTGAGCTTTAGTCAGCAGATGACAAGGTTAGTCACGGTCACAAAATTAGTATAAAATGAATTTGTTTGCAGTTGTTATCCGATTAAGCCAATTATTGACAAATATCAAGCATAGTTAGCCTTGAAAAGTCTGCAGGGTGCATTTCATGTTCTTCCTCAATTTTCAAAGCTAAATTACATGAAAGGGGGCAAAATAAATAAATAGAAACTTTTAAATACAACTCAAGGTGTTTACTGTCCCTTTAAGGAGGAAAGGAACAAGCCTATAATTGACTTTTCTTTGCACAAAGATGGTAATTTGATATAAGGTTAAGAGGATATATTATGTGGTATGAGTAGCGTTATTATCAGACTGTCGGATATGTAGATTATTTACCTGCTGTTCCATGACAACCCGTGCAATAGCAGCTTGTACAACATTGGTACGATCTAGACAATCCATACAGTTCACTCTGAAAACCCCATCTTGCTTGCAGATCACACCAGCATGATCAACCCTTCCAAAATGACAGGAAATTGATGATATATTTGTCCTATGTGAAACTGCTGACATATATAAGCAAATGTTCATGATTATATCAGCTTAAAAAATTAAAAAACAAACTTTTTCTTTTTTTTTACGAGATTGCCATGAACATGAATATGAATTGCTTAGACAATTTAAAGGGACGGCAAATAACTGAAAATCACTCACCAACACCATTTCATGTCCGTGATAATATCACAAATTGCATCCGAAAGAGTTTGAACATTTTCAAACTTCATCCCACGGCTACAAAAAAAAAAAAAAAAGGAAGGGGATCAAGCACATCTGTAATTCATAGCTTTTTATTTGTGCCTTTATTAAATTGTACATCAACCAAACAGGTTTAGTTTTTTTCTACAACATATTGTAGTCTACAAATGTAATTTTGTTATTAGTTCAGCTTTCTCTAGACTGCAGTAGTTACATATGAAAGTACACTTGTATTTGTGTACCTCTCTATACATTAAACTTTAACCCATTCTATAAAAGTCAATTATTCACTAACTGTATAATCAGGTGTTACCCAAATGTAAGCGCTTTTTGATGTAAGATGAGCTGTTGTCTTAATGTTAATATTTCTTTTGAATTTCATATAGTTTTTTTTATTCTTCTTCCATCTTGCCATTAAGCTAAATTTAGGAAATAGATTACACAAAGATAGATGTAAAGTGCCATATTTCAATAAAGGTATACAAGGTATGAGGAACCGATCAATTAAAGGGCAAACTGATGTCATAGGAGAGGTGGAAAAAATAATTTGCGCCTTTATGGATAAATAGAAAGTATTTTAATTAAACTTCCTATTTAACATCAGACACGGGTGTTAAAAACATTATGCAAATCACAGTATATGAAAGAAGCTAAACTCTGAGGCAAATGGTTACATATAGGTTAAAAGATAGAGAGACAGAGAGAGAAATTAATCCTTTATTTGTATTGTGTGTGTGTTAAAATGCAAAAAACACAATTTATGCTTACCTGATAAATGTATTTCTCTTGTGGTGTATCCAGTCCACGGATCATCCATTACTTGTGGGATATTCTCATTCCCAACAGGAAGTTGCAAGAGGAAACCCACAGCAGAGCTGCAATATAGCTCCTCCCCTAACTGTCATAGCCAGTCATTCGACCGAAAACAAGCTGAGAAAGGAGGGTGCAGTGGTTTCTGTAGTTTAAATTTAAAAATTACCTGCCTTAAAATGACAGGGCGGGCCGTGGACTGGATACACCACAAGAGAAATAAATTTATCAGGTAAGCATAAATTGTGTTTTCTCTTGTAAGGTGTATCCAGTCCACGGATCATCCATTACTTGTGGGATACCAATACCAAAGCTAAAGTACACGGATGAAGGGAGGGACAAGGCAGGAACTTAAATGGAAGGAAACACTGCCTGTAAAACCTCTCCCCCAAATATAGCCTCCGAAGAATCAAAAGTATCAAATTTGCAAAATTTTGAAAAAGTATGAAGTGAAGACCAAGTTGCAGCCTTGCAAATCTGTTCAAAAGAAGCCTCATTTTTAAAGGCCCAAGTGGAAGCCACAGCTCTAGTGGAATGAGCTGTAATCCTTTCAGGAGGCTGCTGTCCAGCAGTCTCATAGGCTAAGCGGATTAAGCTTCTTAGCCAAAAAGGAGAGGTTGCCGAAGCCTTTTGATCTCTCCTCTGTCCAGAGTAGACAACAAACCAAGCAGATGTTTGACGAAAAGCTTTAGTAGCTTGTAAGTAAAAACTTTAAAGCACGGACCCCGTCCAGATTGTGTAACACAAGGATGGAACAACAATCTCTTGATTGATATTCTTGTTAGATACCACCTTAGGTAAAAACACAGATTTGGTACGCAGGACTACCTTATCCGTATGAAAAATCAGATAAGGAGAATCACATTGTAAGGCAGATAACTCGTAGACTCTACGAGCCGAGGAAATAGCTACTAAAAAAAGGACTTTCCAAGATAAAAGTTTGATATCTATGGAATGAAGAGGTTCAAACGGAACTTCTTGAAGAACCTTAAGAACCAAGTTTAAGCTCCATGGTGGAGCAACCGGTTTAAACACAGGCTTGATTCTAACTAAAGCCTGACAAAATGCCTGAACGTCTGGAACATCTGCCAGATGCTTAACTAGCTGACAATCCTTTTTCCACACCTTCTTGGAGAAAAGATAATATCCTAGGAATCCTGACCTTACTCCATGAGTAACCCTTGGATTCACACAAATAAAGATATCTACGCCATACCTTATGGTAAATTTTCCTGGTGACAGGCTTTCGTGCCCGTATTAAGGTATCAATAACTGACTCAGAGAAGCCACACTTTGATAAAATCAAGCGTTCAATCTCTAGACAGTCAGCCGCAGAGAAATTAGATTTGGATGGTTGGAAGGACCCTGAAGTAGAAGGTCCTGTCTCAGAGGCAGAGACCATGGTGGAAAGGATGACATGTCCACTAGATCTGCATACCAGGTCCTGCGTGGCCACGCAGGTGCTATCAGAATCACCGATGCTCTCTCCTGCTTGATCTTGGCAATCAGTCGAGGGAGCAGAGGAAACAGTGGAAACACATAAGCCAGGTTGAAAGACCAGGGCACTGCTAGAGCATCTATCAGTGTCGCCTTGGGATCCCTGGACCTGGATCCGTAACACGGAAGCTTGGCGTTCTGGCGAGATGCCATGAGATCCAGTTCCGGTTTGCCCCAACGATGAATCAGTTGTGCAAATACCTCCGGATGGAGTTCCCACTCTCCCGGATGAAAAGTCTGACGACTTAGAAAATCCGCCTCCCAGTGCTCTACACCTGGGATATGGATAGCTGATAGGTGGCAAGAGTGAATCTCTGCCCAGCGAATTATTTTTGAAACTTCTAACATCTCTAGGGAACTTCTTGTTCCCCCTTGATGGTTGATGTAAGCTACAGTCGTGATGTTGTCTGACTGAAATCTGATGTACTTCAGAGTTGCTAACTGAGGCCAAGCCTGAAGAGCCTTGAATATCGCTCTTAGTTCCAGAATATTTATTGGAAGGAGAGACTCCTCCTGAGTCCACGATCCCTGAGCCTTCAGGGAGTTCCAGACTGCACCCCAACCTAGAAAGCTGGCATTTGTTGTTACAATTGTCCAATCTGGCCTGCGAAAGGTCATACCTTTGGACAGATGGACCCGAGATAGCTACCAGGGAAAAGAATCCCTGGTCTCTTGGTCCAGATTCAGTTGAGGGGACAAATCTGTGTAATCCCCGCTCCACTGACTGAGCATGCATAGTTGCAGCGGTCTGAGATGTAAGCGTGCAAACGGCACTATGTCCATTGCCGCTACCATTAAGCCGATTACTTCCATACACTGAGCCACCGAAGAGCGCGGAATGGAATGAAGAACCCGGCAGGAATTTAGAAGCTTTGATAACCTGGACTCCGTCAGGTGAATTTTCATTTCTATAGAATCTATCAGAGTCCCTAGAAAGGAAACTCTTGTACTACGTCCGTATGAGACTTGGCAATTTGGAAGTTTGACGTCTGTATCAGGATGTCGTCTTAGGACCGCCATAAGCGACCCTAGAACCTTTGTAAAGATTCTTGGGGCTGTAGCTAATCCAAAGGGAAGAGCTACAACTGGTAATGCCCATCTTGAAAGGCAAACCTGAGAAACCGATGATGATCTTTGTGTATCGGAATGTGAAGATAAGCATCCTTTAGATCCACTGTAGTCATATATCGACCCTCCTGGATCAGTGGTAGGATGGTACGAATAGTTTCCATCTTGAACGACGGAACTTTGAGGAATTTGTTTAAGATCTTTAGATCCAAAATTGGTCTGAAGGTTCCCTCTTTTTTGAGAACCACAAACAGATTTGAGTAAAAACCCTGTTCCTGTTCACTCCCATAACTAGGAGGTCTCGTACACAGTGTAAGAACGCCTCTCTCTTTATCTGGTGTGCAGATAATTGTGAAAGGTGAAATCTCCCTTTTGGGGGGGGGGAAGCTTTGAAGTCCAGAAGATATCCCTGGGATATAATTTCCAACGCCCAGGGATCCTGAACATCTCTTGCCCACGCCTGGGCGAAGAGTGAAAGTCTGCCCCCTACTAGATCCGTTACCGGATAGGGGGCCGTTCCTTCATGCTGTCTTAGAGGCAGCAGCAGGCTTTTTTGACCTGCTTACCTTTTTTCCAGGTCTGGTTTGGTCTCCAGACCGTCTTAGATTGAGCAAAAGTTCCCTCTTGTTTATTATTAGAGGAAGTTGATGCCGCACCTGCCTTGAAGTTTTGAAAGGCACGAAAATTAGACTGTTTGGCCCTAGATTTGGACCTGTCCTGAGGAAGGGCATGACCTTTTCCTCCAGTGATATCAGCAATAATCTCCTTCAAACCAGGCCCGAATAGGGTCTGCCCCTTGAAGGGAATGTTAAGTAGCTTAGATTTTGAAGTCACGTCAGCTGACCATGATTTAAGCCATAGCGCTCTGCGCGCCTGTATAGCAAAACCAGAATTCTTAGCCGTTAGTTTAGTCAAATGAACAATGGCATCAGAAATAAAAGAATTGGCTAGCTTAAGTGCTCTAAGTTTGCCAAGTATGTCATCCAATGGAGTCGCTACCTGTAAAGCCTCTTCCAGAGACTCAAACCAGTACGCCGCAGCAGCAGTGACAGGGGCAATGCATGCAAGGGGTTGTAGGATAAAACCTTGTTGAATAAATATTTTCTTAAGGTAACCTTCTAATTTTTTATCCATTGGATCTAAAAAAGCACAACTGTCCTCGACCGGGATAGTAGTACGCTTTGCTAGAGTAGAAACTGCTCCCTCCACCTTAGGGACTGTCTGCCATAAGTCCCGTGTGGTGGCGTCTATTGGAAACATTTTTCTAAAAATAGGAGGGGAAGAGAACGGCACACCTGGTCTATACCATTCCTTATTAATAATTTTTGTAAACCTTTTAGGTATTGGAAAAACATCAGTACACACCGGCACTGCAAGTATTTATCCAGTCTACACAATTTCTCTGGCACTGCAATGGAATCACAGTCATTCAGAGCAGCTAAAACCTCCCTAAGCAACACGCAGAGGTGTACAAGCTTAAATTTAAATGTAGAAATATTAGAATCAGGTATCTTCCTGAGTCATTAACATCACCCACTGACTGAAGCTCTCTTTCCTCAGCTTCTGCATATTGTGAGGCAGTATCAGACATGGTTCTTAAAGCGTCAGTATGCTCTGCATTTTGTCTCACCCCAGAGCTATCTCGCTTACCTCTAAGTTCAGGTAGTCTGGCTAATACTGCTGACAGTGTATTATCCATGACTGCCGCCATGTCTTGTAAAGTAAACGCTATGGGCGCCCTAGATGTACTTGGCGCCATTTGAGCGTGAGTCCCTTAAGCGGGAGTCAAAGGGTCTGACACGTGGGGAAAGTTAGTCGGCATAACTTCCCCCCGTCAGATTCCTCTGGTGATAAAATTTTTTAAAAGACAGAAAATTATCTTTATTGCCTAAAATGAAATCAGTACATTTGGTACACATTCTAAGAGGGGGTTCCACCATGGCTTTTAAACATAATGAACAAGGAGTTTCTTCTATGTCAGACATGTTTATAAAGACTAGCAATGAGACTAGCAAGCTTGGAAAACACTTTAAATCAAGTTAACAAGCAAATATAAAAAACGGTACTGTGCCTTTAAGAGAAACAAATTGTCAGAATTTGAAAAACAGTGAAAAAAAGCAGTAAATCAAACAAAATTTTTACAGTGTATGTAATAGACTAGCAGAGCATTGCACCCACTTGCAAATGGATGATTAGCCCCTTAGTTCAAAAAACGGATAAAACCCCCCCAAAAAAACGTTTTTTAACAGTCACAACCAACTGCCACAGCAAGCTGTAGCCCTACCTTCCCCAATAAATGACTTTGGAAAGCCTTTGGGCCCTTTAGAGATGTCCTATAGCATTCAGAGGGCCTTTGAGGGAATCTGGATGTCTTAGTTTGTAATTTTAACTGCACAAAAAAAAAGTTAAAATAGGCCCCTCCCACTCATAGTAACACAGTGGAAAGCCTCAGGAAACTGTTTCTAGGCAAAATTTAAGCCAGCCATGTGGAAAAAACTAGGCCCCAATAAAGTTTTATCACCAAAGCATATATAAAAACGATTAAACATGCCAGCAAACGTTTTATATTGCAATATCATAAGGGTATTACCCCTGGGAGTAAGCATGATACCAGTCGTTATTAAATCACTGTATTCAGGCTTAACTTACATTAATCTGGTATCAGCAGCATTTTCTAGTGTTTTCCATCTCTAGAAAAAAATTATAACTGCACATACCTGATAGCAGAATAAACTGCACGCCATTCTCTCGCTGAAGTTTTACCTCATCTGTGTAATCCCCTCAGACATATGTGAGAACAGCAATGGATCTTAGTTACAGCCTGCTAAGATCATAGAAACCTCAGACAGATTCTTCTTCTATTTACTGCCTGAGATAAAATAGCACAACTCCGGTACTATTTAAAAATAACAAACTTTTGATTGAAGAAAATAAACTAGCTATATTTAACCACTCTCTCTTACGACCTCCTTGCTTGTTGAGAGTTGCAAGAGAATGACTGGCTATGACAGTTAGGGGAGGAGCTATATTGCAGCTCTGCTGTGGGTTTCCTCTTGCAACTTCCTGTTGGGAATGAGAATATCCCACAAGTAATGGATGATCCGTGGACTGGATACACCTTACAAGAGAAATATGACTGCTAATTAATTTTATCACTATAATTTTTATTTTTTTTATCATTGGTTGTCTTGCTGTATTCGCCTTATGACAAAATGAGGAAAAGAATCTGAATAACATATACATTATAACTCTGTCCCCCCTTCCCCCTTTTTTCCATGTTCACTATCCAACTATTATATGTATAATTGTTTTGTTTCTTTTTCTTAGTATGTAGCACCAATATGTGATTTCCTCTATAAAGTATTTGACTTTGAATATATAC
Organism: Bombina bombina; assembly: GCF_027579735.1. Taxonomy (NCBI): domain Eukaryota; kingdom Metazoa; phylum Chordata; class Amphibia; order Anura; family Bombinatoridae; genus Bombina; species Bombina bombina. The sequence goes on from NC_069507.1 coordinate 221,488,085, forward strand.
AGTGTGCACCTCTAACACAATACTTTGTATATAAAACTCAGAATCCCCTTTTTTTGCAACTCTTCACGTAACTTTGAATACATTTGTGGCACCACCAGAAAATTTTATGTATAAAACATACAACAGCTTGTTTACCAATTTTGTCCTAGTCTGGGGATGTGAAATAGCCAGGTAATTGAGTCATTCTGTTCTTGTTTTAAACTTTGCCTAAGTGAGCGGATTCTGTATACTGTTGTAATTATAAAATTGTTTATAGCGTCTCAAAATTTAAATAAATATTAAAAAAATGTACAAGAAGATTCACCTGATATATTTGAGCATATTGTGTATGATTATATAGTAACATTTGCTGTAATAAACCACGCAGAAATGGGAACTTATTAGAAACAAAATAAAACAAATATGCAAAGCTTTACCAGTGTTCGTGAAAATCAAAAGTAACATATGTGAGGTTTGGATTATTAAACATTAACACTTGTTTCAAGTAGGCATCCCCGATGATCTTTTCCCTGCCAACCTGGTCCACCAGATTTAGAATAACCTGTCCAAGAAGAGGAGGCTGATTAATGGACAGTTAAAGCACCACAGTAGAATTTCATAATCAATAAACACAATAAAAAGACAATGCAAAAACACTTTGTTTGAATTTCAAATTAGTAGATTTCTTTCTGAAAAAAAATTAAAAATTAATTTTATTTTCCAACCCACTGCATAATGTGACAGCCATCAGTCAATCACAAAATGCATATAGTCTGTGAATCTTGCACATGCTCAGTAGATGCTGGTGCCTCAGAAAGTGTGCATATAAAAAGATTGTGCACAATTAGATAACGTTAGTGAATTGGAAAGTTGTTTAAAACCGTGTGCGCTATCTGAATAATGAAAGTTTAATTTTGCCTTGAGTGTCCCTTTAATGTATATTATATAACATGCATTTTCCTAATATATATACACAATTTCTTTTAAAAACAAATTGCATTTGCCTATCCAGAAGTCTAAAATATGTTATGTATAACCTATTTTCATTTTCAAATAAATTAGTAGTACAGGTTTAATATTTAAAGACCACATGACATGTTTGACATGCTGATTTGCATGTCCTTCCCACTTTCTTAAAGGGATACTGAACCCAAATTTTTTCTTTCGGGATTCAGATAGAGCATGGAATTTTAAGCAACTTCCTAATTTACTCCTATTATCACATTTTCTTCATTCTCTTGGTATCTTTATTTGAAATGCAGGAATGTAAGTTTAGATGCCAGCCCATTTTTGGTGAACAACCTGGGTTGTCCTTGCTGATTGGTGGATACATTCATCCACCAATAAAAAGTGCAGATGCCCAGAGTACTGAACCCCAAAAAAGCTTAGATGCCTTCTTTTTCAAATAAAGATAGCAAGAGAACGAAGAAAATTTGATAATAGGAGTAAATTAGAAAGTTGCTTGAAATTGCATGCTCTTTCTGAATTACAAAATAATTTTTTTGGGTTCAATGTCCCTTTAATATGCTTTAGAAACACAGCATATTTTGGGATACCAAATTAAAAAACATAATTTATGTAAGAACTTACCTGATAAATTCATTTCTTTCATATTAGCAAGAGTCCATGAGCTAGTGACGTATGGGATATACATTCCTACCAGGAGGGGCAAAGTTTCCCAAACCTCAAAATGCCTATAAATACACCCCTCACCACACCCACAATTCAGTTTAACGAATAGCCAAGAAGTGGGGTGATAAAGTGCGAAAGCATATAAAATAAGGAATTGGAATAATTGTGCTTTATACAAAAATCATAACCACCACAAAAAAAGGGCGGGCCTCATGGACTCTTGCTAATATGAAAGAAATGAATTTATCAGGTAAGTTCTTACATAAATTATGTTTTCTTTCATGTAATTAGCAAGAGTCCATGAGCTAGTGACGTATGGGATAATGACTACCCAAGATGTGGATCTTTCCACACAAGAGTCACTAGAGAGGGAGGGATAAAATAAAGACAGCCAATTCCTGCTGAAAATAATCCACACCCAAAAATAAAGTTTAATGAAAAACATAAGCAGAAGATTCAAACTGAAACCGCTGCCTGAAGTACTTTTCTACCAAAAACTGCTTCAGAAGAAGAAAATACATCAAAATGGTAGAATTTAGTAAAAGTATGCAAAGAGGACCAAGTTGCTGCTTTGCAAATCTGGTCAACCGAAACTTCATTCCTAAACGCCCAGGAAGTAGAAACTGACCTAGTAGAATGAGCTGTAATTCTTTGAGGCGGAGTTTTACCCGACTCAACATAGGCAAGATGAATTAAAGATTTCAACCAAGATGCCAAAGAAATGGCAGAAGCTTTCTGGCCTTTTCTAGAACCGGAAAAGATAACAAATAAACTAGAAGTCTTACGGAAAGATTTCGTAGCTTCAACATAATATTTCAAAGCTCTAACAACATCCAAAGAATGCAACGATTTCTCCTTAGAATTCTTAGGATTAGGACATAATGAAGGAACCACAATTTCTCTACTAATGTTGTTGGAATTCACAACTTTAGGTAAAAATTCAAAAGAAGTTCGCAACACCGCCTTATCCTGATGAAAAATCAGAAAAGGAGACTCACAAGAAAGAGCAGATAATTCAGAAACTCTTCTAGCAGAAGAGATGGCCAAAAGGAACAAAACTTTCCAAGAAAGTAATTTAATGTCCAATGAATGCATAGGTTCAAACGGAGGAGCTTGAAGAGCTCCCAGAACCAAATTCAAACTCCAAGGAGGAGAAATTGACTTAATGACAGGCTTTATACGAACCAAAGCTTGTACAAAACAATGAATATCAGGAAGAATAGCAATCTTTCTGTGAAAAAGAACAGAAAGAGCAGAGATTTGTCCTTTCAAAGAACTTGCGTACAAACCCTTATCTAAACCATCCTGAAGAAACTGTAAAATTCTCGGTATTCTAAAAGAATGCCAAGAAAAATGATGAGAAAGACACCAAGAAATATAAGTCTTCCAGACTCTATAATATATCTCTCGAGATACAGATTTACGAGCCTGTAACATAGTATTAATCACAGAGTCAGAGAAACCTCTTTGACCAAGAATCAAGCGTTCAATCTCCATACCTTTAAATTTAAGGATTTCAGATCCTGATGGAAAAAAGGACCTTGCGACAGAAGGTCTGGTCTTAACGGAAGAGTCCACGGTTGGCAAGAGGCCATCCGGACAAGATCCGCATACCAAAACCTGTGAGGCCATGCCGGAGCTACCAGCAGAACAAACGAGCATTCCTTCAGAATCTTGGAGATTACTCTTGGAAGAAGAACTAGAGGCGGAAAGATATAGGCAGGATGATACTTCCAAGGAAGTGATAATGCATCCACTGCCTCCGCCTGAGGATCCCGGGATCTGGACAGATACCTGGGAAGTTTCTTGTTTAGATGGGACGCCATCAGATCTATTTCTGGAAGTTCCCACATTTGAACAATCTGAAGAAATACCTCTGGGTGAAGAGACCATTCGCCCGGATGCAACGTTTGGCGACTGAGATAATCCGCTTCCCAATTGTCTATACCTGGGATATGAACCGCAGAGATTAGACAGGAGCTGGATTCCGCCCAAACCAAAATTCGAGATACTTCTTTCATAGCCAGAGAACTGTGAGTCCCTCCTTGATGATTGATGTATGCCACAGTTGTGACATTGTCTGTCTGAAAACAAATGAACGATTCTCTCTTCAGAAGAGGCCAAAACTGAAGAGCTCTGAAAATTGCACGGAGTTCCAAAATATTGATCGGTAATCTCACCTCCTGAGATTCCCAAACTCCTTGTGCCGTCAGAGATCCCCACACAGCTCCCCAACCTGTGAGACTTGCATCTGTTGAAATTACAGTCCAGGTCGGAAGCACAAAAGAAGCCCCCTGAATTAAACGATGGTGATCTGTCCACCATGTTAGAGAGTGTCGAACAATCGGTTTTAAAGATATTAATTGAGATATCTTCGTGTAATCCTTGCACCATTGCTTCAGCATACAGAGCTGAAGAGGTCGCATGCGAAAACGAGCAAAGGGGATCGCGTCCGATGCAGCAGTCATAAGACCTAGAATTTCCATGCATAAGGCTACCGAAGGGAATGATTGTGACTGAAGGTTTCGACAAGCTGCAATCAATTTTAGACGTCTCTTGTCTGTTAAAGACAGAGTCATGGACACTGAATCCATCTGGAAACCCAGAAAGGTTACCTTTGTCTGAGGAATCAAAGAACTTTTTGGTAAATTGATCCTCCAACCATGATCTTGAAGAAACAACACAAGTCGATTCGTATGAGATTCTGCTAAATGTAAAGACTGAGCAAGTACCAAGATATCGTCCAAATAAGGAAATACCACAATACCCTGTTCTCTGATTACAGACAGAAGGGCACCGAGAACCTTTGTAAAAATTCTTGGAGCTGTAGCTAGGCCAAACGGCAGAGCCACAAACTGGTAATGCTTGTCCAGAAAAGAGAATCTCAGGAACTGATAATGATCTGGATGAATCGGAATATGCAGATATGCATCCTGTAAATCTATTGTGGACATATAATTCCCTTGCTGAACAAAAGGCAAGATAGTCCTTACAGTTACCATCTTGAACGTTGGTATTCTTACATAACGATTCAATATTTTTAGATCCAGAACTGGTCTGAAGGAATTCTCCTTCTTTGGTACAATGAAGAGATTTGAATAAAACCCCATCCCCTGTTCCAGAACTGGAACTGGCATAATTACTCCAGTCAACTCTAGATCTGAAACACATTTCAGAAATGCTTGAGCTTTTACTGGATTTACTGGGACACGGGAAAGAAAAAATCTCTTTGCAGGAGGTCTCATCTTGAAACCAATTCTGTACCCTTCTGAAACAATGCTCTGAATCCAAAGATTGTGAACAGAATTGATCCAAATTTCCTTGAAAAAACGTAACCTGCCCCCTACCAGCTGAGCTGGAATGAGGGCCGCACCTTCATGTGGACTTAGAAGCAGGCTTTGCCTTTCTAGCTGGCTTGGATTTATTCCAGACTGGAGATGGTTTCCAAACTGAAACTGCTCCTGAGGATGAAGGATCAGGCTTTTGTTCTTTGTTGAAACGAAAGGAACGAAAACGATTATTAGCCCTGCTTTTACCTTTAGATTTTTTATCCTGTGGTAAAAAAGTTCCTTTCCCACCAGTAACAGTTGAAATAATGGAATCCAACTGTGAACCAAATAATTTGTTACCCTGGAAAGAAATGGAAAGTAAAGTTGATTTAGAAGCCATATCAGCATTCCAAGTTTTAAGCCATAAAGCTCTTCTAGCTAAAATAGCTAGAGACATAAACCTGACATCAACTCTGATAATATCAAAAATGGCATCACAGATAAAATTATTAGCATGCTGTAGAAGAATAATAATATCATGAGAATCATGATGTGTTACTTGTTGCGCTAAAGTTTCCAACCAGAAAGTTGAAGCTGCAGCAACATCAGCCAAAGATATAGCAGGTCTAAGAAGATTACCTGAACACAGATAAGCTTTTCTTAGAAAGGATTCAATTTTCCTATCTAAAGGATCCTTAAACGAAGTACCATCTGACGTAGGAATAGTAGTACGTTTAGCAAGGGTAGAAATAGCCCCATCAACTTTAGGGATTTTGTCCCAAAATTCTAATCTGTCAGACGGCACAGGATATAATCGCTTAAAACGTTTAGAAGGAGTAAATGAATTACCCAATTTATCCCATTCTTTGGAAATTACTGCAGAAATAGCATTAGGAACAGGAAAAACTTCTGGAATAACCACAGGAGCTTTAAATACCTTATCCAAACGTTTAGAATTAGTATCAAGAGGACCAGAATCCTCTATTTCTAAAGCAATTAGTACTTCTTTAAGTAAAGAACGAATAAATTCCATTTTAAATAAATAACATAATTTATGTAAGAACTTACCTGATAAATTCATTTCTTTCATATTAACAAGAGTCCATGAGCTAGTGACGTATGGGATATACATTCCTACCAGGAGGGGCAAAGTTTCCCAAACCTTAAAATGCCTATAAATACACCCCTCACCACACCCACAAATCAGTTTAACGAATAGCCAAGAAGTGGGGTGATAAGAAAAAGTGCGAAGCATATAAAATAAGGAATTGGAATAATTGTGCTTTATACAAAAAAATCATAACCACCACAAAAAAGGGTGGGCCTCATGGACTCTTGTTAATATGAAAGAAATGAATTTATCAGGTAAGTTCTTACATAAATTATGTTTTCTTTCATGTAATTAACAAGAGTCCATGAGCTAGTGACGTATGGGATAATGACTACCCAAGATGTGGATCTTTCCACACAAGAGTCACTAGAGAGGGAGGGATAAAATAAAGACAGCCAATTCCTGCTGAAAATAATCCACACCCAAAATAAAGTTTAACAAAAAACATAAGCAGAAGATTCAAACTGAAACCGCTGCCTGAAGAACTTTTCTACCAAAAACTGCTTCAGAAGAAGAAAATACATCAAAATGGTAGAATTTAGTAAAAGTATGCAAAGAGGACCAAGTTGCTGCTTTGCAGATCTGGTCAACCGAAGCTTCATTCCTAAACGCCCAGGAAGTAGATACTGACCTAGTAGAATGAGCTGTAATTCTTTGAGGCGGAGTTTTACCCGACTCAACATAGGCAAGATGAATTAAAGATTTCAACCAAGATGCCAAAGAAATGGCAGAAGCTTTCTGGCCTTTCCTAGAACCGGAAAAGATAACAAATAGACTAGAAGTCTTACAGAAAGATTTCGTAGCTTCAACATAATATTTCAAAGCTCTAACAACATCCAAAGAATGCAATGATTTCTCCTTAGAATTCTTAGGATTAGGACATAATGAAGGAACCACAATTTCTCTACTAATGTTGTTGGAATTCACAACTTTAGGTAAAAATTCAAAAGAAGTTCGCAACACCGCCTTATCCTGATGAAAAATCAGAAAAGGAGACTCACACGAAAGAGCAGATAATTCAGAAACTCTTCTAGCAGAAGAGATGGCCAAAAGGAACAAAACTTTCCAAGAAAGTAATTTAATGTCCAATGAATGCATAGGTTCAAACGGAGGAGCTTGAAGAGCTCCCAGAACCAAATTCAAACTCCAAGGAGGAGAAATTGACTTAATGACAGGTTTTATACGAACCAAAGCTTGTACAAAACAATGAATATCAGGAAGAATAGCAATCTTTCTGTGAAAAAGAACAGAAAGAGCAGAGATTTGTCCTTTCAAAGAACTTGCGGACAAACCCTTATCCAAACCATCCTGAAGAAATTGTAAAATTCTCGGTATTCTAAAAGAATGACAAGAAAAATGATGAGAAAGACACCAAGAAATATAAGTCTTCCAGACTCTATAATATATCTCTCGAGATACAGATTTACGAGCCTGTAACATAGTATTAATCACGGAGTCAGAGAAACCTCTATGACCAAGAATCAAGCGTTCAATCTCCATACCTTTAAATTTAAGGATTTCAGATCCGGATGGAAAAAAGGACCTTGTGACAGAAGGTCTGGTCTTAACGGAAGAGTCCATGGCTGGCAAGATGCCATCCGGACAAGATCCGCATACCAAAACCTGTGAGGCCATGCCGGAGCTATTAGCAGAACAAACGAGCATTCCCTCAGAATCTTGGAGATTACTCTTGGAAGAAGAACTAGAGGCGGAAAGATATAGGCAGGATGATACTTCCAAGGAAGTGATAATGCATCCACTGCCTCCGCCTGAGGATCCCGGGATCTGGACAGATACCTGGGAAGTTTCTTGTTTAGATGAGAGGCCATCAGATCTATCTCTGGGAGCCCCCACAATTGAACAATCTGAAGAAATACCTCTGGGTGAAGAGACCATTCGCCCGGATGCAACGTTTGGCGACTGAGATAATCCGCTTCCCAATTGTCTACACCTGGGATATGAACCGCAGAGATTAGACAGGAGCTGGATTCCGCCCAAACCAAAATTCGAGATACTTCTTTCATAGCCAGAGGACTGTGAGACCCTCCTTGAGGATTGATGTATGCCACAGTTGTGACATTGTCTGTCTGAAAACAAATGAACGATTCTCTCTTCAGAAGAGGCCAAAACTGAAGAGCTCTGAAAATTGCACGGAGTTCCAAAATATTGATCGGTAATCTCACCTCCTGAGATTCCCAAACTCCTTGTGCCGTCAGAGATCCCCACACAGCTCCCCAACCTGTGAGACTTGCATCTGTTGAAATTACAGTCCAGGTCGGAAGAACAAAAGAAGCCCCCTGAATTAAACGATGGTGATCTGTCCACCACGTTAGAGAGTGTCGAACAATCGGTTTTAAAGATATTAATTGAGATATCTTCGTGTAATCCCTGCACCATTGGTTCAGCATACAGAGCTGAAGAGGTCGCATGTGAAAACGAGCAAAGGGGATCGCGTCCGATGCAGCAGTCATAAGACCTAGAATTTCCATGCATAAGGCTACCGAAGGGAATGATTGTGACTGAAGGTTTCGACAAGCTGTAATCAATTTTAGACGTCTCTTGTCTGTTAAAGACAGAGTCATGGACACTGAATCTATCTGGAAACCCAGAAAGGTTACCCTTGTTTGAGGAATCAAAGAACTTTTTGGTAAATTGATCCTCCAACCATGATCTTGAAGAAACAACACAAGTCGATTCGTATGAGACTCTGCTAAATGTAAAGACGGAGCAAGTACCAAGATATCGTCCAAATAAGGAAATACCACAATACCCTGTTCTCTGATTACAGACAGAAGGGCACCGAGAATCTTTGTGAAAATTCTTGGAGCTGTAGCAAGGCCAAACGGTAGAGCCACAAATTGGTAATGCTTGTCTAGAAAAGAGAATCTCAGGAACTGATAATGATCTGGATGAATCGGAATATGCAGATATGCATCCTGTAAATCTATTGTGGACATATAATTCCCTCGCTGAACAAAAGGCAATATAGTCCTTACAGTTACCATCTTGAACGTTGGTATCCTTACATAACGATTCAATAATTTTAGATCCAGAACTGGTCTGAAGGAATTCTCCTTCTTTGGTACAATGAAGAGATTTGAATAAAACCCCATCCCCTGTTCCGGAACTGGAACTGACATAATTACTCCAGCCAACTCTAGATCTGAAACACAATTCAGAAATGCTTGAGCTTTCACTGGATTTACTGGGACATGGGAAAGAAAAAATCTCATTGCAGGAGGTCTCATCTTGAAACCAATTCTGTACCCTTCTGAAACAATGTTCTGAATCCAAAGATTGTGAACAGATTTGATCCAAATTTCTTTGAAAAAACGTAACCTGCCCCCTACCAGCTGAACTGGAATGAGGGCCGTACCTTCATGTGAACTTAGAAGCAGGCTTTGCCTTTCTAGCAGGCTTGGATTTATTCCAGACTGGAGATGGTTTCCAAACTGAAACTGCTCCTGAGGACGAAGGATCAGGCTTTTGTTCTTTGTTGAAACGAAAGGAACGAAAACGATTGTTAGCCCTGTTTTTACCTTTAGACTTTTTATCCTGTGGTAAAAAAGTTCCTTTCCCACCAGTAACAGTTGAAATAATAGAATCCAACTGAGAACCAAATAATTTGTTTCCCTGGAAAGAAATGGAAAGTAGAGTTGATTTAGAAGCCATATCAGCATTCCAAGTCTTAAGCCATAAAGCTCTTCTGGCTAAGATAGCCAGAGACATAAATCTAACATCAACTCTAATAATATCAAAAATGGCATCACAGATGAAATTATTAGCATGCTGGAGAAGAATAATAATATCATGAGAATCACGATTTGTTACTTGTTGCGCTAGAGTTTCCAACCAAAAAGTTGAAGCTGCAGCAACATCAGCCAATGATATAGCAGGTCTAAGAAGATTACCTGAACATAGATAAGCTTTTCTTAGAAAAGATTCAATTTTTCTATCTAAAGGATCCTTAAACGAGGTACCATCTGACGTAGGAATGGTAGTACGTTTAGCAAGGGTAGAAATAGCCCCATCAACTTTAGGGATTTTGTCCCAAAATTCTAACCTGTCAGGCGGAACAGGATATAATTGCTTAAAACGTTTAGAAGGAGTAAATGAATTACCCAATTTATCCCATTCCTTAGCAATTACTGCAGAAATAGCATTAGGAACAGGAAAGACTTCTGGAATAACCGCAGGAGCTTTAAAAACCTTATCCAAACGCATAGAATTAGTATCAAGAGGACTAGAATCCTCTATTTCTAAAGCAATTAGTACTTCTTTAAGTAAAGAGCGAATAAATTCCATCTTAAATAAATATGAAGATTTATCAGCATCAATCTCTGAGACAGAATCCTCTGAACCAGAAGAGTCCAAAGAATCAGAATGATGGTGTTCATTTAAAAATTCATCTGTAGAGAGAGAAGATTTAAAAGACTTTTTACGTTTACTAGAAGGAGAAATAACAGACAAAGCCTTCTTTATGGATTCAGAAACAAAATCTCTTATGTTATCAGGAACATTCTGCACCTTAGATGTTGAGGGAACTGCAACAGGCAATGGTACATCACTAAAGGAAATATTATCTGCTTTAACAAGTTTGTCATGACAATTATTACAAACAACAGCTGGAGGAATAGCTACCAAAAGTTTACAGCAGATACACTTAGCTTTGGTAGATCCAGCAGGCAGTGGTTTTCCTGTAGTATCTTCTGGCTCAGATGCAACGTGAGACATCTTGCAATATGTAAGAGAAAAAACAACATATAAAGCAAAATAGATCAAATTCCTTATAAGACAGTTTCAGGAATGGGAAAAAAATGCCAAACATCAAGCTTCTAGCAACCAGAAGCAAATGAAAATGAGACTGAAATAATGTGGAGACAAAAGCGACGCCCATATTTTTTGGCGCCAAATAAGACGCCCACATTATTTGGCGCCTAAATGCTTTTGGCGCCAAAAATGACGCCACATCCGGAACGCCGACATTTTTGGCGCAAAATAACGTCAAAAAATGACGCAACTTCCGGCGACACGTATGACGCCGGAAACGGAAAAGAATTTTTGCGCCAAAAAAATCCGCGCCAAAAATGACGCAATAAAATGAAGCATTTTCAGCCCCCGCGAGCCTAACAGCCCACAGGGAAAAAAGTCAAATTTTTGAGGTAAGACAAAATATGATAATTTAAAGCATAATCCCAAATATGAAACTGACTGTCTGGAAATAAGGAAAGTTGAACATTCTGAGTCAAGGCAAATAAATGTTTGAATACATATATTTAGAACTTTATAAATAAAGTGCCCAACCATAGCTTAGAGTGTCACAGAAAATAAGACTTACTTACCCCAGGACACTCATCTACATGTTTGTAGAAAGCCAAACCAGTACTGAAACGAGAATCAGTAGAGGAAATGGTAAATATAAGAGTATATCGTCGATCTGAAAAGGGAGGTAAGAGATGAATCTCTACGACCGATAACAGAGAACCTTATGAAATAGACCCCGTAGAAGGAGATCACTGCATTCAATAGGCAATACTCTCCTCACATCCCTCTGACATTCACTGCACGCTGAGAGGAAAACCGGGCTCCAACTTGCTGCGGAGCGCATATCAACGTAGAATCTAGCACAAACTTACTTCACCACCTCCCTTGGAGGCAAAGTTTGTAAAACTGATTTGTGGGTGTGGTGAGGGGTGTATTTATAGGCATTTTAAGGTTTGGGAAACTTTGCCCCTCCTGGTAGGAATGTATATCCCATACGTCACTAGCTCATGGACTCTTGTTAATTACATGAAAGAAATGAAGATTTATCAGCATCAACCTCTGAGACAGAATCCTCTGAACCAGAAGAGTCATCAGAATCAGAATGATGATGTTCATTTAAAAATTCATCTGTAGGGAGAGAAGTTTTAAAAGATTTTTTACGTTTACTAGAAGGAGAAATAACAGACATAGCCTTCTTTATGGATTCAGAAACAAAATCTCTTATATTATCAGGAACATTCTGCACCTTAGATGTTGAAGGAACTGCAACAGGCAATGGTACTTTACTAAAGGAAATATTATCTGCTTTAACAAGTTTGTCATGACAATCAATACAAACAACAGCTGGAGGAATAGCTACCAAAAGTTTACAGCAGATACACTTAGCTTTGGTAGATCCAGCACTAGACAGCGATTTTCCTGTAGTATCTTCTGACTCAGATGCAACGTGAGACATCTTGCAATATGTAAGAGAAAAAACAACATATATATAAAGCAAAATTGATCAAATTCCTTAAATGACAGTTTCAGGAATGGGAAAAAATGCCAAAGAACAAGCTTCTAGCAACCAGAAGCAATGAAAAATGAGACTTAAATAATGTGGAGACAAAAGCGACGCCCATATTTTTCGCGCCAATAAGACGCCCACATTATTTGGCGCCTAAATGCTTTTTGGCGCCAAAATGACGCCACATCCGGAACGCCGACATTTTTGGCGCAAAATAACGTCAAAAAATGACGCAACTTCCGGCGACACGTATGACGCCGGAAACGGAAACGATTTTTTTGCGCCAAAAAAGTCCGCGCCAAGAGTGACGCAATAAAATGAAGCATTTTCAGCCCCCGCGAGCCTAACAGCCCACAGGGAAGAGTCAAATTTTTGAAGGTAAGAAAAAATGATTAAATCAAATGCATTATCCCAAATATGAAACTGACTGTCTGAAAATAAGGAAAGTTGAACATTCTGAGTCAAGGCAAATAAATGTTTGAATACATATATTTAGAACTTTATAAATAAAGTGCCCAACCATAGCTTAGAGTGTCACAGAAAATAAGATTTACTTACCCCAGGACACTCATCTACATGTTTGTAGAAAGCCAAACCAGTACTGAAACGAGAATCAGCAGAGGTAATGGTATATATGAGTATATCGTCGATCTGAAAAGGGAGGTAAGAGATGAATCTCTACGACCGATAACAGAGAACCTATGAAATAGACCCCGTAGAAGGAGATCACTGCATTCAAATAGGCAATACTCTCCTCACATCCCTCTGACATTCACTGCACGCTGAGAGGAAAACCGGGCTCCAACTTGCTGCGGAGCGCATATCAACGTAGAATCTAGCACAAACTTACTTCACCACCTCCATCGGAGGCAAAGTTTGTAAAACTGAATTGTGGGTGTGGTGAGGGGTGTATTTATAGGCATTTTGAGGTTTGGGAAACTTTGCCCCTCCTGGTAGGAATGTATATCCCATACGTCACTAGCTCATGGACTCTTGCTAATTACATGAAAGAAATTTGTTTTATAGCCTGTTTTATACAAGCAAGTAGGAATAAATGAGTTGGATTTTTAATACTGCTCTGTGTGTACTGGAGGACTTCATTCACTCTTCTGCCCACCATAAACTAAATGAATAATCTGCCTATATTAATTCACATTCTCATAATTAAATGAATGCAGTAAATGTTCTTAATGAGCACAAAATACTGGTCATCAATCTACTTATAATATGGTTACTAGGCAACTTTGCATTGCTCTAAGAATAAAGGTTAAAAAACAACAACAACAACAAAATACAGTTCTATATTTGAATAATAGATTATGAATTATTTTATTAAAATAAAAAAGGAAACACACCTGTTTCTTGTAAATAGACAACTCTTGGGTAAAATGCAAACTGAAATACTGGCTGGTTTCCTTTTCGCCTACAGGAAATATGAGAAGAGAGGGATCTATTAGCTGGTTGGTAAAAATAAATAAATGCATGATCTTGTCCTGGATAAACCAATGCTTTTGTGTACTGCTTGCTGGGGCGTGTCCCTCTCAACCAATAGAGATGGGAGAAGTACACTACCCATAGTGTTGTATTAGCTTCTTATTTACATTCAACACTTTTACTTGTTCAGTAAAAAGATTCATCTGTTTGTATTTTTTTTCCCGTCATCCATATGATAATGTTTATTAGAATCCTAATTAAAGCAATAATATAGACAATATAGTTTATACTAAACAGATAAAGACATTGGTGCAAAAATATCACTATAGTTTACCAGTTAGAGGAAAACGTTACCAGCCAGAAGAGAAAATGTTACTAGTTTCAAAGAGTTTTTTTTAAAGACCAGTAAATACAGTAGTAGAGCTGCAACAACTAATCGTTATAATCGAATATGAAAATAGTTGTCAACGAATCTCATATTCGATTAGTTGGTTTGCAATATGTTGGTCTGTGCACGACACCAGGACATCTACAGACGTTTACTTTTCACTATTTCAGGACAGTATACGTTTACAAGTACTCCTGGCTTATGTGCAACCCAGAAATAAAATATGAGTCATCATTTGGATTTTTTTTATATTAAATCAGGTGATTTGAGACTATGCTTTGCATGATATATGGCTAAGCTCATTATTTACACCTAGCCCTAGATTGATGAGAGTTGTTATTTGAATTGATGTGCACTATTATCTGTTTGCACAATTATTAGCGGATTGCTTGGTATTGTTGATTATATGTACTATATAGATAAATCTGTAAGGCTTTGTCCTGTTATTGAAAAATAGTCCTTTGTGCTTTTGACTTTTTTAATGTTTTTTTTTTTTTTTTTTTTTAAATATTTTTAATAAATTGTGATAAATTTGTACCATATTCAACCTCTATAAATATATATCTTATTTTTAGAGCAGACTAGATATTTTTCCTTAACCTTATATCTGGTTATTTACCATTGCATATAGATATTTAAGATATTTTTATGTTAGAATGAAGTCCAGGCTTACATAATTGAGAAGCCCCTTGCCAAGGTGGAAAACACAGTACTGGTGAAGAGCTAACAAAGATAAATATCCCACTTTGACAAAACCCTACTTATGCATCTCAGGCACCTCAACACCATCTGTGTACCTCTTTTCTGCTGCAGACAACATAGCTTGCAAAAAGAGAGCCAGCTTCAGCTAGGAGCACGTGGTCATATTGACATTTTTAAATTTCAATGCAAAGTTTCTGAAAGACTGAATAACAGAATGTTATAAACAGTGATACCTTTTCTAGTTCTACCTCTATCCAAACATATCGTGGTTTTGTTTTGCTCAATTATAAAACTGTGTTCTGCTGCTTAAAAATTGGACAAACAGTTGTGTTAATGTAAAGTTTAAGTCTGAAGTTTATATTTGTAACACTTAGTATGTGTATTTTATTTAAAATAAAAGGAAATGATTGATTCTTTTTTTATCCGATAAGTCGATTAATAGAAAAAATAATCGGCCGATTAAGAAAATAATCATTAGTTGCAGCCTTATACAGTAGATTTGCATAATCAGCAAATGCAAGATAAAAAGACAATGCAATAGCACTTAGACTGAACTTCAAATGAGTAGTAGATTTTTTTCTGACAATTTTCAAAGTTATGTCTATTTCCACTCCCCCTGTATCATGTGACAACCATCAGCCAATCACAAAGGCATATACATATATTCTGTGAATTCTTGCACATGCTCAGTAGGAGTTGGTGACTCAAAAAGTGTAAATATAAAAACACTGTGCACTTTTTGTTAATGAAAGTAAATTGGAAAGTTTTTCAAAATTGCATTTTCTACCTGAATCATGAAAGTTAAATATTTGACTTGAGTGATTCACACAGAGCATACAAGTTTAAATAACTTTCCATTTTACTTCTATTATCTAATTTGATTAATTCTCTCGCTATCCTTTGTTGAAGGCGCAGCAATGCATCACTGGGAGCTAGGTGAACACATCTGGTGAGCCAATAACATGAGATATATATGTGCAGGCACTAATCAGCAGCTCCCAAGATACCAAGAGAACAAAACAAATTAGATAATAAAAGTAAATTAGAAAAATGTTTAAAATCACATGCTCTATCTAAATCATGAAAGAAAAAAAAATGTGTTTCATGTCCCTTTAATATAGAACATTTCTAATTTCTTAATTGTCTGCTGCTACTTCCTACTATTCCAATGTAAGTGGAAAATCCCCTGCCCTTGACATACTATAAACTGTGATAACTCACCCTTGTCCAGCCGAGGCCGTGGATTATACCTGTACCCGACCTGACTCCAAAAGACAGGCACAGAGCCTCGGGTTTGGATAAATGACAACGTGTGATTGTGGACGTGTATTAGCTGCTCCGTTTCTACATAATTTGCGACGTGTCCATTTTTATCCACCCCTCTGCGTTTGTACCTCATACCTAAGCAGAAAAAAAAATGTACTCAGAAGCACATACAGAAAGTTACACGATAGTCAAAATTAAACTCAGAGAATGCAAAATAAAAATCCCTGTTCACTTGTATTGGCATCCTTTTTTAAACTTAGCTCCTTTACAAGAGAGCATACTGAAATAGGCTCAGAAGGGTGCAAGTGTCTTAAAAGGGATATGAAGCCCAAAATGTCTTTTCCGATTCAGATAGTGTGTGCACATTTTAACAACACTTTCCAACTTTATTCTAATATCAAATTTGCTTTTCTTTCTTTCTTGAAAAGCAGATCGGTAGGCAACAGTTTGCAAGAATGCTTTTAACATTAGACAAACACTCCTGTTATCTAGTGCTAAAAAGCATTCTTGCAAACTGCTGCCAATACAGTCCAACAGTTACGTGCACTCTGCCTACTAAGGTATGCCCTTCAACAAATGCCACAAAAGTCAAGAAACATTTGCTAACAGAAATAAATTGATAAACATGTGTTTTACTTCACACATATATCAAACACGTGCACACTCCTGGGCTTACCTCGGTGACAAGGAGCTACATTTCAATAAACAATACCAAGAGGAAGTGGTATATTTGATAACACAAGTAAAATTGAAAGCTTTTAAAAAGAACTTTGTCTGAATTATAAAAGTTTAATCTTGAGATTTGTGCTGCTTTAAAGAGGCATGAAACTCACATTTTTTCTTTCAGGATTCAGATTGAGCATAACATTTTAAATAGCTTTTCAATTTACTATTCACTAATTTGCATCTATCTCTTAGTATCCTTTGATGAACAGCATACCTAGGTAGGCTTAAAAGCTGGAGACTAGCTGCTGATTGGTGGCTGCAAATATATGCCTCTTATCATTGGTTTACCAATCTGTTCAGCTAGCACCCAGTAGTGCATTGCTGCTCATTCATTAAAGGATACTAAGAGAATGAAGGAACATTGATGATAGAAATGAATACTCTATATAAATCATAAAAACATAATTTATGTAAGAACTTACCTGATAAATTCATTTCTTTCATATTAACAAGAGTCCATGAGCTAGTGACGTATGGGATATACATTCCTACCAGGAGGGGCAAAGTTTCCCAAACCTTAAAATGCCTATAAATACACCCCTCACCACACCCACAAATCAGTTTAACGAATAGCCAAGAAGTGGGGTGATAAGAAAAAAAGTGCGAAGCATAAAAAATAAGGAATTGGAATAATTGTGCTTTATACAAAAAAATCATAACCACCACAAAAAAGGGTGGGCCTCATGGACTCTTGTTAATATGAAAGAAATGAATTTATCAGGTAAGTTCTTACATAAATTATGTTTTCTTTCATGTAATTAACAAGAGTCCATGAGCTAGTGACGTATGGGATAATGACTACCCAAGATGTGGATCTTTCCACACAAGAGTCACTAGAGAGGGAGGGATAAAATAAAGACAGCCAATTCCTGCTGAAAATAATCCACACCCAAAATAAAGTTTAACAAAAAACATAAGCAGAAGATTCAAACTGAAACCGCTGCCTGAAGAACTTTTCTACCAAAAACTGCTTCAGAAGAAGAAAAGACATCAAAATGGTAGAATTTAGTAAAAGTATGCAAAGAGGACCAAGTTGCTGCTTTGCAGATCTGGTCAACTGAAGCTTCATTCCTAAACGCCCAGGAAGTAGATACTGACCTAGTAGAATGAGCTGTAATTCTCTGAGGCGGAATTTTACCCGACTCAACATAGGCAAGATGAATTAAAGATTTCAACCAAGATGCCAAAGAAATGGCAGAAGCTTTCTGGCCTTTCCTAGAACCGGAAAAGATAACAAATAGACTAGAAGTCTTACGGAAAGATTTCGTAGCTTCAACATAATATTTCAAAGCTCTAACAACATCCAAAGAATGCAACGATTTCTCCTTAGAATTCTTAGGATTAGGACATAATGAAGGAACCACAATTTCTCTACTAATGTTGTTGGAATTCACAACTTTAGGTAAAAATTCAAAAGAAGTTCGCAACACCGCCTTATCCTGATGAAAAATCAGAAAAGGAGACTCACAAGAAAGAGCAGATAATTCAGAAACTCTTCTAGCAGAAGAGATGGCCAAAAGGAACAAAACTTTCCAAGAAAGTAATTTAATGTCCAATGAATGCATAGGTTCAAACGGAGGAGCTTGAAGAGCTCCCAGAACCAAATTCAAACTCCAAGGAGGAGAAATTGACTTAATGACAGGTTTTATACGAACCAAAGCTTGTACAAAACAATGAATATCAGGAAGAATAGCAAGCTTTCTGTGAAAAAGAACAGAAAGAGCGGAGATTTGTCCTTTCAAAGAACTTGCGGACAAACCCTTATCTAAACCATCCTGAAGAAACTGTAAAATTCTCGGTATTCTAAAAGAATGCCAAGAAAAATGATGAGAAAGACACCAAGAAATATAAGTCTTCCAGACTCTATAATATATCTCTCGAGATACAGATTTACGAGCCTGTAACATAGTATTAATCACGGAGTCAGAGAAACCTCTTTGACCAAGAATCAAGCGTTCAATCTCCATACCTTTAAATTTAAGGATTTCAGATCCGGATGGAAAAAAGGACCTTGCGACAGAAGGTCTGGTCTTAACGGAAGAGTCCATGGTTGGCAAGATGCCATCCGGACAAGATCCGCATACCAAAACCTGTGAGGCCATGCCGGAGCTATTAGCAGAACAAACGAGCATTCCCTCAGAATCTTGGAGATTACTCTTGGAAGAAGAACTAGAGGCGGAAAGATATAGGCAGGATGATACTTCCAAGGAAGTGATAATGCATCCACTGCCTCCGCCTGAGGATCCCGGGATCTGGACAGATACCTGGGAAGTTTTTTGTTTAGATGAGAGGCCATCAGATCTATCTCTGGGAGCCCCCACATTTGAACAATCTGAAGAAATACCCCTGGGTGAAGAGACCATTCGCCCGGATACAACGTTTGGCGACTGAGATAATCCGCTTCCCAATTGTCTACACCTGGGATATGAACCGCAGAGATTAGACAGGAGCTGGATTCCGCCCAAACCAAAATTCGAGATACTTCTTTCATAGCCAGAGGACTGTGAGTCCCTCCTTGATGATTGATGTATGCCACAGTTGTGACATTGTCTGTCTGAAAACAAATGAACGATTCTCTCTTCAGAAGAGGCCAAAACTGAAGAGCTCTGAAAATTGCACGGAGTTCCAAGATATTGATCGGTAATCTCACCTCCTGAGATTCCCAAACTCCTTGTGCCGTCAGAGATCCCCACACAGCTCCCCAACCTGTGAGACTTGCATCTGTTGAAATTACAGTCCAGGTCGGAAGAACAAAAGAAGCCCCCTGAACTAAACGATGGTGATCTGTCCACCACGTTAGAGAGTGTCGAACAATCGGTTTTAAAGATATTAATTGATATATCTTCGTGTAATCCCTGCACCATTGGTTCAGCATACAGAGCTGAAGAGGTCGCATGTGAAAACGAGCAAAGGGGATCGCGTCCGATGCAGCAGTCATAAGACCTAGAATTTCCATGCATAAGGCTACCGAAGGGAATGATTGAGACTGAAGGTTTCGACAAGCTGTAATCAATTTTAGACGTCTCTTGTCTGTTAAAGACAGAGTCATGGACACTGAATCTATCTGGAAACCCAGAAAGGTTACCCTTGTTTGAGGAATCAAAGAACTTTTTGGTAAATTGATCCTCCAACCATGATCTTGAAGAAACAACACAAGTCGATTCGTATGAGACTCTGCTAAATGTAAAGACTGAGCAAGTACCAAGATATCGTCCAAATAAGGAAATACCACAATACCCTGTTCTCTGATTACAGACAGAAGGGCACCGAGAATCTTTGTGAAAATTCTTGGAGCTGTAGCAAGGCCAAACGGTAGAGCCACAAATTGGTAATGCTTGTCTAGAAAAGAGAATCTCAGGAACTGATAATGATCTGGATGAATCGGAATATGCAGATATGCATCCTGTAAATCTATTGTGGACATATAATTCCCTTGCTGAACAAAAGGCAATATAGTCCTTACAGTTACCATCTTGAACGTTGGTATCCTTACATAACGATTCAATAATTTTAGATCCAGAACTGGTCTGAAGGAATTCTCCTTCTTTGGTACAATGAAGAGATTTGAATAAAACCCCATCCCCTGTTCCAGAACTGGAACTGGCATAATTACTCCAGCCAACTCTAGATCTGAAACACAATTCAGAAATGCTTGAGCTTTCACTGGATTTACTGGGACACGGGAAAGAAAAAATCTCTTTGCAGGAGGTCTCATCTTGAAACCAATTCTGTACCCTTCTGAAACAATGTTCTGAATCCAAAGATTGTGAACAGAATTGATCCAAATTTCTTTGAAAAAACGTAACCTGCCCCCTACCAGCTGAACTGGAATGAGGGCCGTACCTTCATGTGAACTTAGAAGCAGGCTTTGCCTTTCTAGCAGGCTTGGATTTATTCCAGACTGGAGATGGTTTCCAAACTGAAACTGCTCCTGAGGACGAAGGATCAGGCTTTTGTTCTTTGTTGAAACGAAAGGAACGAAAACGATTGTTAGCCCTGTTTTTACCTTTAGATTTTTTATCCTGTGGTAAAAAAGTTCCTTTCCCACCAGTAACAGTTGAAATAATAGAATCCAACTGAGAACCAAATAATTTGTTTCCCTGGAAAGAAATGGAAAGTAGAGTTGATTTAGAAGCCATATCAGCATTCCAGGTCTTAAGCCATAAAGCTCTTCTGGCTAAGATAGCCAGAGACATAAACCTAACATCAACTCTAATAATATCAAAAATGGCATCACAGATAAAATTATTAGCATGCTGGAGAAGAATAATAATATCATGAGAATCACGATTTGTTACTTGTTGCGCTAGAGTTTCCAACCAAAAAGTTGAAGCTGCAGCAACATCAGCCAATGATATAGCAGGTCTAAGAAGATTACCTGAACATAGATAAGCTTTTCTTAGAAAAGATTCAATTTTTCTATCTAAAGGATCCTTAAACGAGGTACCATCTGACGTAGGAATGGTAGTACGTTTAGCAAGGGTAGAAATAGCCCCATCAACTTTAGGGATTTTGTCCCAAAATTCTAACCTGTCAGGCGGAACAGGATATAATTGCTTAAAACGTTTAGAAGGAGAAAATGAATTACCCAATTTATCCCATTCCTTGGAAATTACTGCAGAAATAGCATTAGGAACAGGAAAGACTTCTGGAATAACCGCAGGAGCTTTAAAAACCTTATCCAAACGTATAGAATTAGTATCAAGAGGACTAGAATCCTCTATTTCTAAAGCAATTAGTACTTCTTTAAGTAAAGAGCGAATAAATTCCATCTTAAATAAATATGAAGATTTATCAGCATCAATCTCTGAGATAGAATCCTCTGAACCAGAAGAGTCCAAAGAATCAGAATGATGGTGTTCATTTAAATATTCATCTGTAGAGAGAGAAGATTTAAAAGACTTTTTACGTTTACTAGAAGGAGAAATAACAGACAAAGCCTTCTTTATGGATTCAGAAACAAAATCTCTTATGTTATCAGGAACATTCTGCACCTTAGATGTTGAGGGAACTGCAACAGGCAATGGTACATCACTAAAGGAAATATTATCTGCTTTAACAAGTTTGTCATGACAATTATTACAAACAACAGCTGGAGGAATAGCTACCAAAAGTTTACAGCAGATACACTTAGCTTTGGTAGATCCAGCAGGCAGTGGTTTTCCTGTAGTATCTTCTGGCTCAGATGCAACGTGAGACATCTTGCAATATGTAAGAGAAAAAACAACATATAAAGCAAAATAGATCAAATTCCTTATAAGACAGTTTCAGGAATGGGAAAAAATGCCAAATATCAAGCTTCTAGCAACCAGAAGCAAATGAAAAATGAGACTGAAATAATGTGGAGACAAAAGCGACGCCCATA
This sequence comes from Bombina bombina, assembly GCF_027579735.1. NCBI lineage: Eukaryota > Metazoa > Chordata > Amphibia > Anura > Bombinatoridae > Bombina > Bombina bombina. Next base: position 221,510,228 of record NC_069507.1, read on the forward strand.
TTTTTTAGCGCCAAATAAGACGCCCACATTATTTGGCGCCTAAATGCTTTTGGCGCCAAAAATGACGCCACATCCGGAACGCCGAAATTTTTGGCGCAAAATAACGTCAAAAAATGACGCAACTTCCGGCGACACGTATGACGCCGGAAACGGAAAAGAATTTTTGCGCCAAAAAAGTCCGCGCCAAGAATGACGCAATAAAATGAAGCATTTTCAGCCCCCGCGAGCCTAACAGCCCACAGGGAAAAAAGTCAAATTTTTGAGGTAAGAAAAATATGATAATTCAATGCATAATCCCAAATATGAAACTGACTGTCTGAAAATAAGGAAAGTTGAACATTCTGAGTCAAGGCAAATAAATGTTTGAATACATATATTTAGAACTTTATAAATAAAGTGCCCAACCATAGCTTAGAGTGTCACAGAAAATAAGACTTACTTACCCCAGGACACTCATCTACATGTTTGTAGAAAGCCAAACCAGTACTGAAACGAGAATCAGTAGAGGTAATGGTAAATATAAGAGTATATCGTCGATCTGAAAAGGGAGGTAAGAGATGAATCTCTACGACCGATAACAGAGAACCTTATGAAATAGACCCCGTAGAAGGAGATCACTGCATTCAATAGGCAATACTCTCCTCACATCCCTCTGACATTCACTGCACGCTGAGAGGAAAACCGGGCTCCAACTTGCTGCGGAGCGCATATCAACGTAGAATCTAGCACAAACTTACTTCACCACCTCCCTTGGAGGCAAAGTTTGTAAAACTGATTTGTGGGTGTGGTGAGGGGTGTATTTATAGGCATTTTAAGGTTTGGGAAACTTTGCCCCTCCTGGTAGGAATGTATATCCCATACGTCACTAGCTCATGGACTCTTGTTAATTACATGAAAGAAATAAAATTTCTGGGTTCTGTATCTCTAAGCTGAAGAGCGCATAATCATTTAGTAACCATATCCACTGTATATGTTTTGTGAATCGGTTCTTTATAAGGCTTTTGCAGTGCCAAAAAAAAAAAATACCAGATTTATTGCAAATTCTTCATTGTTCTTTAGGGCTGGTTGTAAATATTATGCTTTGTGTAATGTATTTATTAAATGTTTAGGAGATGGTGAGCATTCCTATGTCTGCTCGAACAAGACAGGCTCCCAAAGAATCTTCCTGGGGATATAAATATTATGATCTACAGTTATTGGAATGATATAAATGTTTGTTTTATAAAAGATTTTCCGTATTCTGTTTTCTAGAGATAAAAGAAATCAATTTACATTATTTCTATAAAAAGGTGACGTACATAGAGATTACTCAAATATTACAAATAAACTATGTGAACTATAACACTTGTTCTTGTACAAGTATTAAGCAACTGATACAGACTACATTGAATAATGTGCAATATCTCCCCAAATAAGTGCTACTCACTGTAAAACCTCTATCCCCATAAAGGCATTACACACATAGGTAAAGTCTTGCTCGGAAGCTGCAAGCATTTCAGCGCCCAAGAATAGGTCTGCTACTGAAATGGGCATAGGTACTACGTCACACGATATATTACCCAGTGTACTGTATTGATGTAGTTCCTACGTCCCACATTGTAGCACATGCTGAGGTCCCAACTGTCAACTAAGACAGCCGAGGAAGAAGGATTCTGACTTCATATGGTAAGAGTGCTTGGAGGGGGAGGGGGGATAGCTACACTACAAAACATAAATAAAAAAATAAATAAATAAATATATATATGTAAACTGAGTACTGGCAGACAGCTGTTTGTGAGGAATCAGGGATGTGAAAGAACGGTTTGTGAGGGAACAGGGGTGTGGTAGGGTTAGGGGAGATCCTACACTGCAGAAAATAAAAATAAAATAAAAAAGTCAATAAAATTAATTTAAAACTCCCCAAAAACTAAAACTTCATATTGACACACTGCCGGTACATAAGAGGGTGGTGTAGAGTGTGTGTGTGGGGGGGGGGCTGCTTGAGGAGGATCAGGGAGGCGGAAGGGATAGATCTACCTTACAATACTATTACCCTTACCAGCTAACTGGTGCACAGCTGCAATTAGCAGCTTTCTAATTATGAAAAAACAATGGCGAAGCTGTGCATGTCTGTGGTTTCTGAACAAAGGGGATCTCAGAGAAGCTTTTACAATCATGTGTGCTATGATTTCACAAGGGGCATGTAAATAATTTCAGTGAGAAACCAAAAGTTTGCTAAATAGTTAACAAATTTTTTTTTTCTATAATCTCATTTGGTGGCAAAACAAAGCATGAAATATAAACAAAATGGGCCTGGATCAATAACTTAGGTTTTATACTTAAAAAAAAAATAATAATAATAATAAAAATACACACATTGTTTTGATAGGAAAAAAAAATCTATTTCTGTTTAAATGGAATGATAGCAAAAAATGCTAGAAATTCACTAGTATTTTGGGCGAGTTTTTCTTTGAAATTCCTGATAGCAAAAAAGTTAAGAGCCTTTTCAATGAGACCGCAAAACAGTGCACTTTGCTGCACAAATTTAAATTTTAAATGATTTGAAAATATTGAAAGCATTTATTTTGCATGTAGATCTTTTGCAACCCTGATTAATTACGGATATATACTATGTATGTATAATAGAAAACCATAGGGACACTTCACAAACATAAAGTGAAGTACTTTATACTATTTATAATATTAACTAAGACTCACCTGCCCTGTGCCTGCTCCTTCGTGATATAAGCGCTACCATGAATCGAGGATGTACATCATCAACACATACAGGTTCTTGAGGAGGGGTGTCAGGGCTGCTCTTCTCATCGTCTGAAGATTCATTATAATTCACCACTAGCTCTTCAATTTGGACAAATCCATGAATAATGGGCAGGATCCAGAAACACCCCTGAGGATCCTGCAAACATTCCACGAGTTTTATCAAAACTAGGTTGCATCATGAAATGCTAGTATCCTTTTGTGTAGTTTTTTGTTTATTGTTTTTTTAAAAGAAAAATTAAAATACAAACCAAAACCCAACATTCCATAGCTTTATAGTTTCTATCACGTTATACAATTCCCCAAGTTTGCACATTAGTCAAAATTAAACTTTAATGGTCAGATAGAACATATACATTTTAACAACTATCCATTTAACTTATATTGTCTAAATTGATTTGTTCTCTTGATATCCTTTGTTGAAAAGCATACCTAGGTAGGCTCAGAGTGTAGCAATGCACTACTGGGATCTAGGTGCCCATTTGGTGGATATATATATAGATAGATAGATAGATAGATAGATAGATAGATAGATAGATAGATATCTGACTTAAAGAGATACTAAATCTACATTTTTTTCTTTCTTTCATGATTCTGATAGAACATGCAATTTTAAGCAACTTTCTAATTTACTCATATTATCAATTTTTCTTTGTTCTCATGTTATCTTGATTTGAAAAAGCAGTAATAAAAGGTTAGGAGCTGGCCCATTTTTAGTTCAGCACCTGGGTAGCCCTTGCTGATTGGTTTACTACATTTAGCCACCAATCAGCAAGTGCTACCCAGGTGCTGAACAAAATATGGGCCGGCTCTAAAGCTTACAGTACTGCTTTTTCCAAGTCAAGATAGCAAGAGAACAAAGAAAAATTGATAAGAGGAGTAAAGTAGAAAGTTGCTTAAAATTGCATGCTTTCTCTGAATCATGAAAGAAAAAAATTGGCTTTAGTGTCCCTTTAAATGGACATTAAACCCAAAAAATGTCTTTCATTATTCAGATACAGAATACAATTTTTAAAAAGTTTCCAATTTACTTCTATTATCAAATTTGCTTTTTTTCTTTGTTGAAGAGATACCTAGGTAGGTAGCGTGCACATGCCTGAAACTCTACATGACAGGAAATAGTGCTGCCATCTAGTGCTCCTGCTAATGTATAACATTGTTGCAAAACTGCTGCCATATAGAGCTGCAGACACGTGCACACTGATAAGCTTGCTTTACTGCTTTTAAACAAAGGATAACAACAAAACAAAGAAAATTTGATAACAGAAGTAAATTGGAAAGTTGTTTAAAAAACAGAATTTATGTTTACCTGATAAATTTCTTTCTCCTACGGTGTATCCGGTCCACGGCTTCATCCTTACTTGTGGGATATTCTCATTCCCTACAGGAAGTGGCAAAGAGAGCACACAACAAAGCTGTCCATATAGCTCCCCCTCTGGCTCCGCCCCCCAGTCATTCGACCGACGGTTAGGAGAAAAAGGAGAACCATAGGGTGCAGTGGTGACTGTAGTGTACAAAAATAAAAATTTAAACCTGACTAAATGCCAGGGCGGGCCGTGGACCGGATACACCGTAGGAGAAAGAAATTTATCAGGTAAACATAAATTCTGTTTTCTCCTACATTGGTGTATCCAGTCCACGGCTTCATCCTTACTTGTGGGAACCAATACCAAAGCTTTAGGACACGGATGAAGGGAGGGAACAAGTCAGGTAACCTAAACGGAAGGCACCACTGTTTGTAAAACCTTTCTCCCAAAAATAGCCTCCGAAGAAGCATAAGTATCGAATTTGTAAAATTTGGCAAATGTATGCAGAGAAGACCACGTCGCTGCCTTACAGATCTGTTCAACAGAAGCCTCGTTCTTGAAAGCCCATGTGGAAGCCACAGCTCTAGTAGAATGAACTGTAATTCGTTCAGGAGGCTGCCGTCCGGCAGTCTCATAAGCCAATCGGATGATGCTTTTAAGCCAGAAGGAGAGAGAGGTCGCAGTAGCTTTCTGACCTCTCCTCTTACCAGAATAGACGACAAACAAGGATGATGTCTGTCTGAAATCCTTTGTTGCCTCTAGATAGAATTTTAAAGCACGAACCACATCTAGATTGTGTAACAAACGTTCCTTTTTAGAAACTGGATTTGGACACAGAGAAGGAACAACTATTTCCTGGTTAATATTCCTATTGGAAACCACTTTTGGAAGAAAACCAGGCTTGGTACGTAAAACTACCTTATCCGTATGGAAAACCAGATAGGGTGAATTACATTGCAAAGCTGACAATTCAGAAACTCTTCTAGAAGAAGAAATAGCAACCAAAAACAAAATTTTCCAAGATAGTAACTTAATATCTATGGAATGTAAAGGTTCAAACGGAACCCCTTGAAGAACTGAAAGAACTAAGTTTAGACTCCATGGAGGAGTCACAGGTCTGTAGACAGGCTTGATTCTGACTAACGCCTGTACGAACGCCTGAACATCTGGAACGGCAACCAGACGTTTATGCAACAAGACAGACAGAGCAGATATCTGTCCTTTTAGAGAACTAGCTGACAGACCTTTCTCCAATCCCTCTTGAAGAAAGGAAAGTATCCTTGGAATCCTAATCTTACTCAATGAGTAACCCTTGGATTCGCATCAGCAAAGATATTTCCGCCATATCTTATGGTAAATTTTCCTGGTGAAAGGCTTTCTAGCCTGGATCAGAGTATCTATAACTGATTCCGAAAACCCACGCTTGGCTAGAATCAAGCGTTCAATCTCCAAACAGTCAGTTGCAGAGAAACTAGGTTTGGATGTTCAAATGGACCTTGTACTAGAAGGTCCTGTCTCAAAGGTAGCTTCCATGGTGGAGCCGATGACATATTCACCAGGTCTGCATACCAAGTCCTGCGTGGCCACGCAGGAGCTATTAGAATTACCAAAGCCTTCTCCTGTTTGATCCTGGCTACTAGCCTGGGAAGGAGAGGAAACGGTGGAAAGACATAAGCTAGATTGAACGACCAAGGCGCCACCAAGGCATCTATCAATGTCGCCTTGGGATCCCTGGACCTGGACCCGTAGCGTGGAACCTTGGAGTTCTGCCGAGACGCCATCAGATCCAGATCTGGAGTGCCCCATAGTTGAGTTAACTGGGCAAAAACCTCCGGATGAAGATCCCACTCCCCCGGATGGAAAGTCTGACGACTCAGATAATCCGCTTCCCAGTTGTTTACACCTGGGATGTGAATTGCTGATAGGTGGCAGGAGTGATCCTCTGCCCAATTGATGATCCTGGATACCTCCCTCATCGCCAGGGAACTCTTTGTTCCTCCCTGATGATTGATGTACGCTACAGTCGTCATGTTGTCCGACTGAAATCTGATGAATTTGGCCTCCGCTAGTTGAGGCCATGCCCGGAGCGCATTGAATATCGCTCTCAATTCCAAAATGTTTATCGGGAGAAGAGATTCTTCCCAAGACCGAGGACCCTGAGCTTTCAGGGACTCCCAGACCGCACCCCAGCCTAAGAGGCTGGCGTCGGTCGTGACAATGATCCACACTCTGGTCTGCGGAAACTCATTCCCTGAGACAGGTGATCCTGAGACAACCACCAGAGGAGCGAGTCTCTGGTTTTCTGGTCCATTTGTATCTGGGGAGACAAATCTTCATAATCCCCATTCCACTGTTTGAGCATGCACAGTTGCAGTGGTCTTAAATGAATTCGAGCAATGCGAACCACGTCCATTGCTGCAACCATTAGTCCTATTACCTCCATGCACTGAGCTATGGAGGGTTGAGGAATTGATTGAAGAACTCGACAAGTGTTCAAAAGTTTTAACTTCCTGCCCTCCGTCAGAAAGATCTTCATTTCTACCGAGTCTATTATTGTTCCCAGGAAGGGAACCCTTGTGAACGGGGACAGAGAACTCTTTTCTACATTCACCTTCCACCCGTGAGACCTTAGAAAGGCTAGAACAATGTCCGTATGAGCCTTTGCTTTGTGAAAGGACGACGCTTGTATTAAGATGTCGTCTAGGTAAGGTGCTACTGCAATGCCCCTTGGCCTTAGCACCACTAGAAGGGACCCTAGCACCTTTGTGAAAATTCTGGGGGCAGTGGCCAATCCGAAGGGAAGAGCCACGAACTGATAATGCTTGTCCAGGAAGGCGAACCGTAGGAACTGATGATGATCTTTGTGGATAGGAATATGTAGGTACGCATCCTTTAGGTCCACGGTAGTCATATATTGACCCTTCTGGATCATTGGTAAAATTGTTCGAAAAGTTTCCATTTTGAATTTTTAAATCCAGAATTGGCCTGAACGTTCCCTCCTTTTTGGGAACTACAAACAGGTTTGAGTAAAAACCCAGTCCTTGTTCTGCTTTCGGAACTGGGTGTATCACTCCCATCTTTAAAAGGTCTTCTACACAATGTAAGAATGCCCGTCTCTTTGTCTGGTCTAAAGACAAGCGAGACATGTGAAACCTTCCCTTTGGAGGAAGGTCCTTGAATTCTAGGAGATACCCCAGAGAGACAATCTCTAAAGCCCAGGGGTCTGGGACATCTCTTGCCCAAGCCTGAGCAAAGAGAGAGAGTCTGCCCCCTACCAGATCCGGTCCCTAATCGGGGGATATCCTTTCATGCTGATTTGGTAGCAGCAGCAGGCTTCTTGGTCTGTTTTCCCTTGTTTCAGCCTTGCAATGGTTTCCATGCTGGTTTGGGCTGGGATGCGTTACCCTCTTGTCTAGAGACTGTAGAGCTAGGAGCCGGTCCGTTCCTGAAATTGCGAAAGGAACGAAAATTAGACTTATTCTTTGCTTTGAAAGGTCTATCCTGTGGAAGGGCATGGCCCTTTCCCCCAGTGATGTCAGAAATAATCTCTTTCAATTCTGGCCCGAATAGGGTCTTACCCTTGAAAGGAATATTAAGCAATTTTGTTTTGGACGATACATCCGCCGACCAAGATTTTAGCCAAAGCGCTCTGCGCGCCACTATTGCAAAGCCTGAATTTTTCGCCGCTAATTTTGCTAATTGAAAAGCGGCATATAAAATAAAGGAATTAGCCAACTTCAGTGCGTGAATTCTATCCATGACCTCCTCATAAGGAGTCTCCTTCTGGAGCGAATTTTCTAGTTCATCGAACCAAAAAGACACCGCTGTGGTGACAGGAATAATGCACGAAATTGGTTGCAGAAGGAAACCTTGTTGAACAAAAATGTTCTTAAGTAACCCTTCTAGTTTTTTATCCATAGGATCTTTGAAAGCGCAACTGTCCTCTATTGGTATAGTTGTGCGCTTAGCTAATGTTGAAACTGCCCCCTCTACCTTAGGGACAGTCTGCCATGCGTCCCTTCTGGGGTCAACAATGGGGAACATTTTCTTAACTATAGGAGGGGGAACAAATGGAACACCTGGCTTCTCCTACTCCTTAGTCACTATATCCGCCACCCTCTTGGGTATCGGAAACGCATCAGAGTGCACTGGGACTTCTAAAAATTTGTCCATTTTGCACAATTTTTCTGGAATCACCAAAGGATCACAATCATCGAGTGTAGCTAGCACCTCCTTAAGTAGGGCGCAGAGGTGTTCTAGTTTAAATTTAAATGCAATGGTATCAGTCTCTGCCTGCTGAGAAACTTTTCCTGTGTCAGAAATTTCTCCCTCAGACAGGCCCTCCCTCACCGCCAACTCAGATTGATGTGAGGGTACCACAGATGAATTATCCCCTGCGTCTGCTTGCTCATCCTCTGTATTTAAAACTGAGCAATCACGCTTTCTAGGAAAAATTGGCAGTTTGGATAAAAAGGCTTCTAAAGAATTATTCATTACTGCGGCTAATTGCTGCATAGTAACAGCCATAGGCGCGTCAGATGTACTAGGTATCGGTTGCGCGGGCAAAGCTGGCGTTGACACAGAAGGAGAGGATGATGAACTATCCCCACTACCTTCATTTAAAGAATCATCTTGGGCAACATTTTTAAAAGTGACAGTACTGTCCTTTATCTGTTTGGATGCTATTGCGCACTTTACACATACATTTAATGGGGGAACCACCTTGGCTTCCATGCACACAGAACATAGGCTATCTGAAGGCACAGACATGTTAGACAGACTTAGGCATAGTTTTAATGCAATAAAAATTATTTTATACAAAACCGTTACTGTCTCTTTAAATAATAAAAGTATACACTTTATTACTGAAACGTCAGAAAAACATCAAAGAAATATCCAATCTTTCTGAAATTTTCATCACAGTGTCTTAATGCTTTGAAAGTATTGCACACCAATTTTCAGACAATTTAACCCTTAAAAGCCCAAACCGGAGCTAATAACAGTAATTAACCGGTTAAAGACACTACAGTCCCATGCCACAGTCTCTGCTGCGGCGTTTACCTTCCTTAGGGGTTATTCAAATAAGTAATAAGCCTCTTTGAAGTCCTTTTCCAAGTCTCTGGATACTCCACGTGAAGCTGCATGAACTGCCTAGTGAAAAGCAACTGCGCAACTGAGGCGTGAAAATGAGGCCTCCTTCCTCTGCATTCCAGAGTGAAGGGGCCTTTCCGACAAGACTAGGTGTCTAAATAACTGCCAGGCGTAAATAAAATTCCCCAAAAGTGTTTCAAGACTGAAAAACACTTAAAATGTCACATAAACATGATAAAAAGTAATCGACTTAGCCCACAATAGTGTCAACCAGCATAGAGCCCTAGTTATAAGCCTTAATTCTGTTACTGAGTCTAAGAAAATGGCTTACCTATCCCAGAAGGGATAACTGACAGTCTTCTAGCATTACTTGGTCTTGTTAGAAAAATGACTGATCATACCTGAAGCAGATAAGTCTGCAAACTGTTCCCCCCAACTGAAGTTCTCTGGTTTCAACAGTCCTGCGTGGGAACAGCAATGGATTTTAGTTACTGGTGCTAAAATCATACTCCTCTTTTAACAGAAATCTTCATCACTTTCTGTTGTAGAGTAAATAGTACAAACCGGCACTATTTTAAAATAACAAACTCTTGATAGAAGAAATAAAAACTACAACTAACACCACATACTCTTTACCACCCCCGTGGAGATGCTACTTGTACAGAGCGGCAAAGAGAATGACTGGGGGGCGGAGCCAGAGGGGGAGCTATATGGACAGCTTTGCTGTGTGCTCTCTTTGCCACTTCCTGTAGGGAATGAGAATATCCTACAAGTAAGGATGAAGCCGTGGACCGGATACACCAATGTAGGAGAAATGTATGTTCTATCTGAATCATGAGAGAAGAAAATTGGGTTTTATGTCCCTCTAAAGGGACACTGAACCCAAATTTTTTCTTTTGTGATTCAGATAGAGCATGCAATTTTAAGCATCTTTCTAATTTACTCCTATTATCATTTTTTTCTTCATTCTCTTGGTATCTTTATTTGAAAAGCAAGAATGTAATTTTAGATGCCGGCACATTTTTTGGTGCACAACCTGGGTTGTTTTTGCTGACTGGTGGATAAATTCACCCACCAATAAAGAAAGTGTTGTCCAGGGTCTGAACCAAATATTGTCTGGCTCCTTAGCTTAGATGCCTTCTTTTTCAAATAAAGATAGCAAGAGAACGAAGAAAAATTGCTAATAAGAGTAAATTAGAAAATTGCATAAAAATTGCATGCTCTATCTGAATCATGAAAGAAAAAAAATTGGGTTCAGTGTCCCTTTAACCCCTTAATGACCTAGGACGTGCAGGGTACGTCCTCAAAAAAAACATAATTTATGCTTACCTGATAAATTTATTTCTCTTGTAGTGTATCCAGTCCACGGATCATCCATTACTTATGGGATATATTCTCCTTCCCAACAGGAAGTTGCAAGAGTCCACCCACAGCAAAGCTGCTATATAGCTCCTCCCCTAACTGCCATTACCAGTCATTCGACCGAAAACATGTAGAGAAAGGAAAACCATAGGGTGCAGTGGTGACTGTAGTTTAATGGAAAAATTACCTGCCTTAAAGTGACAGGGCGGGCCGTGGACTGGATACACTACAAGAGAAATAAATTTATCAGGTAAGCATAAATTATGTTTTCTCTTGTTAAGTGTATCCAGTCCACGGATCATCCATTACTTATGGGATACCAATACCAAAGCTAAAGTACACGGATGATGGGAGGGACAAGGCAGGTACTTAAACGGAAGTTACCACTGCCTGTAAAAAACCCTTTCTCCCAAAAATAGCCTCCGAAGAAGCAAGGTATCAAATTTGTTAAATTTGAAAAAGTATGAAACGCAGACCAAGACTCCGTCTTGTAATCTGTTCAACAGAAGCCACATTTAAAAAAGGCCCAAGTGAAAACCACAGCTCTAGTAGAATGAGCTGTAATCCCTTCAGGAGGCTGCTGTCCAGCAGTCTCATAAGCTAAATGAATTATGCTTTTTAACCAAAAAGACAGAGAGGTTGCTGAAGTCCTTTGACCTCTCCTCTGTCCAGAATAGACAACAAACAAGGTGAATGTTTGATGAAAATCTGTAGTAGCTTGTAAGTAAAACTTTAAAACACGAACCACGTCCAAATTGTGTAATAGACGTTCCTTCTTTGAAGAAGGATTAGGATACAAGAATGGAACAACAATCTTTTGAGTGATATTCTTGTTAGATACCACCTTAGGTAAAAACCCAGGTTGGTACACAGGACTACCTTATCCGTACGGAGAACCAGATAAGGAGAATCACATTGCAACGCAGATAACTCGGAGACTCTATGAGCCGAGGAAATAGCTACCAAAAAGGAACTTTCCAAGATAGAAGTTTGATATCTATGGAATGAAAAGGTTCAAATGGAACTCCTTGAAGAACCTTAAGAACCAGCTTTAAGCTCCATGGCGGAGCAACATTTTTAACCACAGGCTTGGTTCTAACCAAAGCCTGACCAAATGCCTGAACGTCTAGAATACCTGCCAGACGCTTGTGCAAAAGAATAGACAGAGTAGAAATCTGTCCTTTTAAAGAACTAGCTGACAACCCTTTTCTCAAAATCATCTTGGAGAAAAGATAATATCCTGGGAATCCAGACTTTACTCCATGAGTAACCCTTGGATTCATAGCAATAAGATATTTACACCATATCTTATGTTAAATTTTCCTAGAGACAGGCTTTTATGCCTGTATTAAGGTATCAATTACTGACTCGGAGAAGCCATGCTTTGATAACATCAAGCGTTCTGTCTCCAGGCAGTCCATCTCAGATTAGTTATATTTAGATGGTTGAAAAGACCCTGAGGTAGAGGGTCCTGTCTCAGAAGCAGAGACCGTGGTGGAAAGGATGACATGTCCACCAGATCTTAATACCAGGTCCTGCGTGGCCACGCAGGCGCTGTCAAAAGCACCAAAGCATGCTTGATCTTGTGCAAACCCCTCCGGAGGGAATTCCCACTCCCCCGGATGAAAAGTCTGACGACTTAGAAAATCTGCCTCCCAGTTCTCAACACCTGGGATAGGGATAGCTTTTAGACAAGAGTGAGTCTCTGTCCAGTGAATTATTTTAAGACTTCTAACATTGCTAGGGAACTTCTGTTCCCCCTTGATGGTTGATGTAAGCCACAGTCGTGATATTGTCCGACTGAAATATGATGTACCTCAGAGTTGCTAACTGAGGCCAAGTCTGAAGAGCATGGAATATCGCTCCCAGTTCCAGAATATTCATTAGAAGGAGGGTCTCCTCCTGAGTCCACTATCCCTGAGCCTTCAGGGAGTTCCAGACTGTATCCCAACCTAAAAGGCTGGCATCTGTTGTAACAATTGTCCCATCTGACCTGCGGAAGGTCATACCCTTGGACAGATGGACCCGAGATAGTCACCAGAGAAGAGAATCTCTGGTTTCTTGGTCCGGATTTAACAGGAGAACAAATCTGTGTAATCCCCGTTCCTCTGGCTGAGCATGCATAGTTGCAGTGGTCTGAAATGTAGGCGTGCAAACGGTACTATGTCCCTTGCCGCTACCATTAAGCCGATTACATTCATGTACTGAGCCACCAAAGGGCGCGGATGGAATGAAGAACACGGCAGAAATTTAGAAACTTTGACAACCTGGACTCCGTCAGGTAAATTTTAATTTCTACAAAATCTATCAGAATCCCTAGGAGGGAAACCCTTGATATTGGGGATAGAGAACTCTTTCCTTGTTCACTTTCCACCCATGCGATCTCAGAAATGCCAGTACTACGTCCGTATGAGACTTGGCAACTTGGATGTTTGACGCCTGTATCAGGATGTCGTCTAAATAAGGGGCCACTTCTATGCCCCGCGGCCTAAGGACCGCCAAAGTGACCCCAGAACCTCCATAAAGATTCTAGGGGCTGTAGTTAACCCAAAGGAAAGAGCTACAAACTGGTAGAAAGGCAAACCTGAAAAACCGATGGTGATCTTTATGCATCGTAATGTGAGGATAAGCATCCTTCAAATCCATTGTAGTCCTCTATTGACTCTCCTGGATCATAGTTAAGATGGTACGAATAGTTTCCATCTTAAATGATAGAATTCTAAAGAATTTGTTTAAGATCTTTTAGATCCAAAATAGGTCTGAAGGTTTCCTTTCCTTGGGAACCACAAACCGATTTGAGGAAAACTGTGTCCCTGTTCCTCTATTGGAACTGAATGGGTCACGTACACAATGCAAGAATGTCTCTTTCTTTATCTGGTTTGCAGATAAATGTGAAAGGCAAAAACTCCCCTTTTTTGGGGGGGAAAGCTTTGAAATCCAGAAGATATCTCTGGGGTATAATTTCCAATGCCCAGGGATCCTGGGCATCTCTTGCCCACGCCTGGGCGAAGAATGAAGTCTGCCCCCTATAGGATCCGTTACCAGATAGGGGTCCGTTCCTCATGCTGTTTTAGAGGCAGCAGCAGGCTCCTTGACCTGCTTATCTTTGTTCCAGGTCCGGTTGTCTCCAGACCGCCTTGGACTGAGCAAAAGTTCCCTCTTATTTTGCCTTAGAGGAAGTTGATGCCACACCTGCCTTGAATTTTCGAAAGGCATGAAAATTAGGCCTTTTTTGTCCCTTGATTTGGACCTGTCCTGAGGAAGGGCATGATCTTTTCCTCCAGTGATATAAGTAATAATCTCCTTCAAACTAGGCCTGAATAGGGTCTGCCCCTTGAAGGGAAGTTAAGTAGCTTATTTATTAAAGTCACGACAACTGACCATGATATAAGCCATAGCGCTCTGCGCGCCAGTATAGTAAAAAACAGAATTCTTAGTCGTTAGTCTAGTCAAAGGAACAAAGGCATCAGAAAACAAAGGAATTGGCTAGCTTAAGTGCTCTAAGCTTGTCAAATATATTCATCCAATGGAGCCTGTAAAGCCTCATCAAGAGACTCAAACCAGAACGCCGCAGCAGCAGTGACAGGAGCAATGCGTGCAAGGGGCTGCAGGATAAAACCTTGTTGAATAAACATTTTTTATCCATTGGATCTAAAAAAGCACAACAGTCCTCGCCAGAGGTAGTGGTACGCTTAGCTAGAGTAGAAACTCTTCTCTCCACCTTAGGAACTGTCTGCCATAAGTCCCGTGTGGTGGCAACTATTAGAAAACATTCTTCTAAAAAATAGGAGGGGAAGAAAACGGCACACCTGGTCTATCCCATTCCTTATGAAAAATTTTAGTAAACCTCTTTAGGTATTGGAAAAACATAAGTACACACCGGCACTGCATATTATTTATCCAGTCTACACAATTTCTCTGGCACTGCGATTGTACACATTCATTCAGAGCAGCTAAAGCCTCCCTGAGCAACAAGTGGAGGTTCTCAAGCATAAATTTTAAATGTAGAAATATCAGAATCAGGTTAAATCATCTTCCCTGAGTCACAAATATCACCCACAGACTAAGCATATTGTGAGGTAGTATCAGACATGGTTCTTAAAGCGTCTGTATGCTCTGTATCTACCCCCAGAGCTGTTTTGCTTTCCTTTAATTTCAGGTAGTCTGACTAATACTGCTGCCAGTGTATTATACACAACCTTTGCCATGTCTTGTAAAATAAACGCTATGGGCGCAATTGATATACTTGGCGCCATTTGAGCGTGAGTCCCTGGAGCGGGAGTCAAAGGGTCTGACACGTGGGGAGAGTTAGTCGGCATAACTTCCCCCTCGACAGAATCCTCTGGTGATAATGTTTTTAAATACAAAAAATGATCTTTATTGTTTAACATGAAATCAGTACATCTGGTACACATTCTAAAATGGGGTTCCACCATGGCTTTAAACATAATAAACACAGAGCCTCCTCTATGTTAGACATGTTAGAACTAATAAAGAGACTAGTAAGCTTGGAAAACACTTTAAATCAAGTTAACAAGCAAATATAACAAACGTTACTGTGCCTTTAAGAGAAACAAATTTTGTCAAAATTTGAAAAACAGTGAAAAAAGGCAGTAAATCAAACGAAATTTTTACAGTACATGTAATAAGTTAACAGAGCATTGCACCCACTTGCAAATGGATGATTAACCCCTTAATGCAAAAAACAGATTAAAAAAAAAAAAAAAAAACGAAATTTTTTTTAAACAGACACAACAAAACTGCCACAGCTGAGCTGTGGATTACCTTCCCTATAACTGTTTCTATGCAAAATTTAAGCCAGCCATGTGGAAAAATTAGGCCCCAATAAGTTTTATCACCAAACATATGTTAAAAAACGATTAAACATGCCAGCAAACGTTTTAAAACACATTCTTATAAGAGTATGTATGTCTATTAATAAGCCTGATCCAGTCGCTATCACTGCATTTAAGGCTTTACTTACATTACTTCGGTATCAGCAGTATTTTCTTAGTCAATTCCATTCCTTAGAAAAATATATTACTGCACATACCTTAGCATATATCTCTATCAATCAGCCTGGTACCAGTCGCTTTCACTGCATTTAAAGGCTGTACTTACATTACTTCGGTATCAGCAGTATTTTCTTAGTCAATTCCATTCCTTAGAAAAATATTTTACTGCACATACCTTATTTGCAGGAAAACCTGAACGCCATTCCCCCTCTGAAGTACCTTACTCCTCAGAATGTGTGAGAACAGCAACTGGATCTTAGTTACGTTTGCTAAGATCATAGAAAAAACGCAGGCAGATTCTTCTGCCAAATACTGCCTGAGATAAACAGCACACTCCGGTGCCATTTAAAAATAACAAACTTTTGATTGAAGAAATAAACTAAGTATAAAAAACCACAGACTCTCACGACCTCCTATCTATGTTGAGACTTGCAAGAGAATGACTGGTAATGGCAGTTAGGGGAGGAGCTATATAGCAGCTTTGCTGTGGGTGGACTCTTGCAACTTCCTGTTGGGAAGGAGAATATATCCCATAAGTAATGGATGATCCGTGGACTGGATACACTTAACAAGAGAAAAGGCAGTTAACGCCTGAGGACGTACCCTGCACGTCCTCGGTGTGGAAAGCAGCTGGAAGCGATCCTGCTCGCTTCCAGCTGCTTTCCGGTTATTGCAGTGATGCCTCGATATGGAGGCATCCTGCAATAACCTTACATGGCCATCCGATGCAGAGAGAGCCACTCTGTGGCCCTCTCTGCACCGGACATCGATGGCCGGTATCGTTGGTGGGTGGGAGCCGACTTGGGAGGCGGGTGGGCGGTCATCGGTGTGCTGTGTGACGTCAAGGGGGGCGGGATGGGGGGTGGGACCGTCGGGGGCGCGCACGGAGGGTGGTGGGCGGGCGCGTGCACGGGGCGGGAGCGGGTGGGAACCGCTACACTATGGAAATTTTTTTAAGTAATAAGTGGCCTAATCTTGTTTGTGCAAAAGCACAAAAAGAGATTGTGGAGGGGTGGGGGGTTGGTTTTGTGTGGGGGGGAAGCTACACTATAGAAAAGCTTACAAAGTTAAAAATAAAAACATTTTTCTTCTAAACTGGGTGGGAGGGTTATAGAGCTGTTTGGGGGGGGGATCAGTGAGGTTGGGGGCTAAGGGGAGATCGTACACAGCAGCATATGTAAATATGCTTTAAAAATAATAATAATAAAAAAAAATATATAGCTTTTATTTTAGTACTGGCAGTCTTTCTGCCAGTACTTAAGATGGCGGGGACAATTGTGGGGTGGGGGAGGGAAGAGAGCTGTTTGGGAGGGATCAGGGGGTCTGATGTTTCAGGTGGGAGGCTGAGCTCTACACTAAATCTAATATTAACCCTGCAAGCTACCTAATTAACCCCTTCAATGCTAGCCATAATACACGTATGATGCGCAGAGGCATTTAGCGGCCTTCTAAATACCAAAAAGCAACGCCAAAGCCATATATGTCTGCTATTTCTGAACAAAGGGGATCCCAGAGAAGCATTTACAACCATTTGTGCCATAACTGCACAAGCTGTTTGTAAATGATTTCAGTGAGAAACCTAAAATTGTGAAAAATGTAACGTTTTTTTTAATTTGATCGCATTTGGCGGTGAAATGGTGACATGAAATATACCAAAATGGGCCTAGATCAATACTTGGGGTTGTCTACTACACTAAACTAAAGCTAAAATTACCCCAAAAAGCTCCCTACATGCTCCCTAATTAACCCCTTCACTGCTGGGCATAATACACTTGTGGTGCGCAGTGGCATTTAGTGGCATTCTAATTACCAAAAAGCAACACCAAAGCCATATAAGTCTGCTATTTCTGAACAAAGGGGATCCCAGAGAAGAATTTACAACCATTTGTGCCATAATTGCACAAGCTGTTTGTAAATAATTTCAGTGAGAAACCTAAAGTTTGTGAAAAAAATTGTGAAAAAGTGAACGATTTTTTTTATTTGATCGCATTTGGCGGTGAAATGGTGGCATGAAATATACCAAAATGGGCCTAGATCAATACTTTAGGTTATCTACTAAAAAAATATATACATGTCAATGGATATTCAGAGATTCCTGAAAGATATCAGTGTTCTAATGTAACTAGCGCTAATTTTGAAAAAAAATGGTTTGGAAACTATTTAGCATAGGTGTTTTTGGTGGTTGTAGATATGTAACAGATTTTGGGGGTCAAAGTTAGAAAAAGTGTTTTTTTTTCAATTTTTCCTCATTTTATAATTTTTTTTATAGTAAATTATAAGATATGATGAAAATAATGGTATCTTTAGAAAGTCCATTTAATGGCGAGAAAAACGGTATTTAATATGTGTGGGTACAGTAAATAAGTAAGAGGAAAATTACAGCTAAACACAAACACCGCAAAAATGTAAAAATAGCCTTGGTCCCAAACGGACAGAAAATGGAAAAGTGCTGTGGTGTTAATGTGTTCAGCTACCTTACCAGTAGTGAATTGCTGCTCCTCTAGCAAATGATACCAAGATAATGAAGCAAAATTATCAAAGTAAATTGGAAAGTTGTTTAAAATATGATGCTGTGTTTGAATCATGAATGAACATTTTTTAGGTTTTGTTTACGTTTACCATCCATACTTTTAGATTATATAATACACCATCCTAAAGCATGGATATTAGCATGAGATAAATAATTCTCTGGGTACAGGCTGATAACCACAACATGCGTTTCTTACCTTACTATTGATGACATCTTGTATCATGTGCTTGTTCCAAAAGTACCTGTCAGCTACCTGTGGAAAACGATCACACATGGTATGTTATTCAGGTATTCTGGGCTACAACACTGTTTAAAATGTAAACAAAACAAAGGATACATTTGCTGCCAAAACAAAATATACTGTGATTGCACAAACAATTTGTACAGTGTTGCTTGTGAGAGTTTGCAAATGCTACAAAACCTTTAAAGAGACATAACGAGTGCAAAAAGGAAATTACCTAATGTGTTAGCGCATTTTATTATTGCCCTATTGCTTGTATACAGTGTTCTCCTCACAGCCTTTTTAATGGGTGCACTACCCGGCTGATTTTTCTTACTACCCGGCTAAAATTTTAGCCAACAAAAAGCTAAAATGAGCTAATAATATTTTTAAAAATGTATTGCGCAAATTAACATTAAATGAATGTATGTTGATTTATGCAATTAATTTGTACTTTGGATAGCAGAAAAAGTTATAATATTAGAAAGTATTACACTGCCCGACCCAGTTGCTTTATAATGCCACCCGGCTAGCAAACGTTTCCCGTGGAGAACACTGGTATATATATATATGATTAAACACATAGTTAAAGTTTCAGGACACTAATGCACTACTGGGAGCTAGCCAAACGCATCTCTTGAGACAAGAGGCATGTGTGTGTAGCCACCGATAACCAGCTAGCTCCCAGTAGTACATTGGTCCTCGGTTTCCAACTTTAAATGTGTTCAGGGGTTGCAGGATTTTATCACAAAGTTACAAGCAAGCAATGCAATAATAAAATAATCTAACACATTACAGTATTTTCTTTATGTATTTTATGTCCCTTTACTGTGCAATGGTTACTTATCCATTACTTGGTACAAGAGCTGCAGTGTCATTATGAGGTAGCCGGGTAGGGGAAGTATAATACTGTGCAATATTATAACATTTTGTGTTTTTTAGAAATGTTACTTAAGCTATTCAAAGCACAAATAAATTGCATTATTTAACATAACTTTATTTAATGATAATTTGTGCAACAAATATTGAGAAGAAAAAAAAGCTAATTTTAGCTAAATAATGTCTTAAATTTTAGCCAGGAGGTCAATAATATCAGCCTGGTGATGTGCCCATTAAGGGCCAGATTACAGTTACGCACGAGAGAAAACGCAGGTGTTTGAGCGTGTCATTTTTTTTGGCTCATATTACAAGTGGAAAGTAAATGTGATTGGTTGAGCACAATTAAAAGTTAACGCTTGTTGGGATAGCACGTCAGGATAGAGCTCTGGATAACTGTATTGCAAAACAAAAAAATGTCATGAAAAATCAAAAATACATTACAAAGTACATTTACTCTCATAATAACCCTAAAAAAAAATATTTTAAAAAAAATTGCACAAAAAAGTTACAAGTGCTCAAAATGAGATCGCAGGTGTTATCATTTCAGAACTTTTTCCACCTTTAATTACCTATAAACTGCACAACTCAATTGAAAAACAAACTAAAAAAACAAACTAAAATCTTTTAGGTAAAGGGAAATAAAAATAAAAAACTAAAATAATATGGTTGCATAAGTGTGTATTGGTAGAGGTATTTGCAGCAGAAATAGTAAGGTTCTTATGCCACTTTATAGATCATTAGTTAGGCCTCATCTTGAGTATTGTGTGCAGTTCTGGAGGCCATATCTTCAGAAGGATATTAACAAACTTGAATCTGTGCAAAGGAGGGCTACCAAAATGGTACATGGTCTAAAAAATAAAACTTACCAGGATAGGCTCAATGACCTAAATATGTATAGCTTAGAGGAGAGAAGGGAAAGAGGTGATATGATAGCAACTTTCAAGTACATTAACCACTTAATGACCGGACCATTTTTCAATTTTCTTACCCTTAATGACAATGGCTATTTTTACATTTCTGCAGTGTTTGTGTTTAGCTGTAATTTCCCTCTTACTCATTTACTGTACCCACACATATTATATACCGTTTTTCTCGCCATTAAATGGACTTTCTAAGGATACCATTATTTTCATCATATCTTATAATTTCCTATAAAAAAAATATAAAATATGAGGAAAAAATTGAAAAAAACACACTTTTTCTAACTTTGACCCCCAAAATCTGTTACACATCTACAATCACCAAAAAACACCTATGCTAAATAGTTTCTAAATTTTGTCCTGAGTTTAGAAATACCCAATGTTTACATGTTCTTTACTTTTTTTGCAAGTTATAGGGCCATAAATACAAGTAGCACTTTGCTATTTCCAAACAACTTTTTTTCAAAATTAGCGCTAGTTACATTGGAACCCTGATATCTGTCAGGAATACCTGAATATCCCTTGACATGTATATATTTTTTTTTAGAAGACAACCCAAAGTATTGATCTAGGCCCATTTTGGTATATTTCATGCCACCATTTCACCGCCAAATGTCATCAAATAAAAAAAAAAGTTCACTTTTTCACAAATTTTGTCACAAACTTTAGGTTTCCCACTGAAATTATTTACAAACAGCTTCTGCAATTAAGGCACAAATGGTTGTAAATGCTTCTTTGGGATCCCCTTTGTTCAGAAATAGCAGACTTATATGGCTTTGGGGTTGCTTTTTGGTAAGTAGAAGGCCGCTAAATGCTGCTGCGCACCACACGTAAATTATGCCCAGCAGTTAAGGGGTTAAATTAGGTAGCTTGTAGGGAGCTTGCAGGGTTAATTTTAGCTTTAGGGTAGAGATCAGCCTCCCACCTGACACATCCCACCCCCTGATCCCTCCCAAACAGTTCTCTTCCCTCCCCCACCCCACAATTGTCCCCGCCATCTTAAGTACTGGCAGAAAGTCTGCCAGTACTAAATAAAAGGAGTTTTTCTTTTTTTTAATAAAAAAAAATAAAATGTTTTAGCTGTGATGGACTCCTGCCTTAGCCCCAACCTCCATGATCCCCCCCCCCCCAGCTCTCTAACCCTCTCCCCTACCTAATTGCCGCCATCTTGGGTACTGGCAGCTGTCTGCCAGTACCCAATTTGCCCCCCAAAAAAGTGTTTTTTTTATCTTTTATTGCCATTTTAAATTTTTCTGTAGTGTAGCAGCCCCCCACAATACCCCAACCCCCTCCCCCTCCCAGATCCTTATATATTTATTTTTCCCCCCTCTTCCCTCCTCATTGGTGTCAGTGTGGGTAGCTAATCGCGCGCACGCATGCGCGCCCCCGCACGCTCCCGGCACCCGGCGTGCACATTGCACTTACAGGAGCCGGATGCCGGGTAGCGATGGGCCGCCCACCCGCCTCCCTGTTGCGCTCCCACCCACCAACGAACCGGCACCATCGCTACCGGTGCAGAGAGGGCCACAGAGTGGCTCTCTCTGCATCGGAGTCTTCTGAAAGGGTATTGCAGGATGCCTCCATATGGAGGCATCACTGCAATACCCTGAGAGCTGCTGGAAGCGATTGCGATCGCTTCCAGCACTCTCTTAGACAACTGACGTACCAGGTACGTCTATTGTCATTAACTGTAAGTTAATGCATGACGTACCTGGTACGTCAGTTGTCATTAAGGGGTTAAAGGGTTTAGTAAAACTGAGGCTGTGGGTATTTTACATAAAATGGAAAATTCAAGAACAAGGGGTCATGAGCTCAAGCTAAAGGGTAGTAGATTCAGGAGTAATTTGAGGAAGCTTCTTTACAGAAAGAGTGATTGATTTATGGAATAAACTTCCTCAAGAGGTAGTAGCAACAAACACTGTGGGGGACTTTAAAAATGCATGGGACAAGCATAAGGCTATCCTACGAACTAGATACGTTTATACGGTTAGGTAAGGTCGGGCAGACTTGCTGGGCCCATGGCTCTTATCTGCCGTCAATATCTATGTTTCTATGTTTTATAACTGGGGATGTAGCTGTGTTCAGAATTAAGCAATCACATTCAAAATCATGTTAAATAGGAGTCAGTACACACCTGTCATCATTTAAAGTGCCTCTGATTAACCCCAAATAAAGTTCAGCTGTTCTAGTAGGTCTTTCCTGACATTTTGTTAGTCTCATCCTACAGCAAAAGCCATGGTCCGCAGAGAGCTTCTAAAGCATCAGAGGGATCTCATTGTTAAAAGGTATCAGTCAGGAGAAGGGTACAAAAGAATTTCCAAGGCATTAGATATACCATGGAACACAGTGAAGACAGTCATCATCAAGTGAAGAAAATATGGTGCAACAGTGACATTACCAAGAACTGGATGTCCCTCCAAAAACTGGTCTGGGAGGCTGCCAAGAGGCCTACAGCAACATTAAAGGAGCTGCAGGAATATCTGTCAAGTACTGGCTGTGTGGTACATGTGACAACAATCGCCCATATTCTTCATATGTCTGGGCTATGGGTAGAGTGGCAAGACGGAAGCCTTTTCTTACAAAAAAAAAAACATCCAAGCCGGCTAAATTTTGCAAAAACACATCTGAAGTTTCCCAAAAGCATGTTGCAAAAGGTGTTCTGGTCTGATGAAACCAAAGTTAAAGGGACATAATACTCATATGTTAAATCACTTGAATCTGATGCAGTATAACTGTAAAAAGCTGACAGGAAAATATCACCTGAGCATCTCTATGTAAAAAAGGAAGATATTTTACCTCACAGTCTCCTCAGCTCAGCAGAGTAAGTTCTGTGTAAAAAGTTATACTCAGCTGCTCCCAGCTGCAGGTAAAAATAAAAATAAAATGAAGAAATGAACAGCAGCCAATCAGCATCAGCAGTGCTGAGGTCATGAACTCTTACTGTGATCTCATGAGATTTGACTTAACTCTCATGAGATTTAATAGTAAGCTTCCTTTACCTGATTGGTGAAATAATATGAGAGTGCACAAGGCTCATCCCCTAAGCTGTCCCAGGACAGACATACTAAAATGCTGCTTAGAAATCCTTTACAATGGGAGGTGGCTACTGAGAAACTTTTGAGGTAAAATGTCTTTCTTTTTTACATAGAAATGTTCAGGAGATATTTTCTAGTCAGCTTTTTACAGCTATGCTGCATCACTTTCAAGTGTTTAAACATTTGGGTATTATGGCCCTTTACACTTTTTGTCCATAATTCCAAAATATATGTTTGGCGCAAAAACAACACTGCATATCACCAAAAGAACACCATACCCACAGTGAAGCATGGTGGTGGCAGCATCAAGCTTTGGGGCTGTTTTTCTTCAGCTGGAACTGGGGCCTAAGTCAAGGTAGAGGGAATAATGAACAGTTCCAAATACCAGACAATATTGGCACAAAACCTTCAGGCTTCTGCTATAAAGCTGAACATGAAGGTGCTTCAATAAAGTATTAGTTTAAGGGTGTTCACACTTATGCAACCATATTATTTTAGTTTTATATTTTTATTTCCCTTTACCTAAAAGATTTTAGTTTGTTTTTCAATTGAGTTGTACAATTTATAGGTCACATTAAAAGGTGGAAAAAGTTCTGAAATGATTTATCTTTGTCTCATTTTTTTAAATCACAGAAACCTGACATTTTAACAGGGGTGTGTAGACTTTTTATATCCACTGTGTGTGTGTGTATATATATATATATATATATATATATATATATATATATATATATATATATATATATATATATATATATATATATATATATATATATACATATACATACACACACACATATACACCCGCTTATATGTGTGCACATATATATTTATGTACATATATGTCTTTACAGACATATAGGATAATAATAGAGATTGTGCCGGCACACTTCTGGATAAAAACCAAGTCTTTATTAGGTCCCATTAAAAACGATAAGGTCACGCCTTTACAGACATATATAAACATATAAATAGAAATATTTAGAAGTGAATTATAGCCCTTTGCAGTTAAGTAGATGAAAACATGTAAAAAGCAAATTTATGCAATATTCTAAAGTGTATTTACGGTACATATTATTTTAGGATGTTATGGTATGATGATTATGCATCAAATGAAGAATATTCTGACTTTTATGTTGTGATGGGTCTGTAGCAACCTCTGATAGGAGGATATCTTGCAAACAGGTGGATGTTTGATATTTAAATCACAAAATAAAAAGCCCTATTTTTTCAAATAAAAAAAAAACATAATTTATGTAAGAACTTACCTGATAAATTCATTTCTTTCATATTAACAAGAGTCCATGAGCTAGTGACGTATGGGATATACATTCCTACCAGGAGGGGCAAAGTTTCCCAAACCTTAAAATGCCTATAAATACACCCCTCACCACACCCACAAATCAGTTTAACGAATAGCCAAGAAGTGGGGTGATAAGAAAAAAAGTGCGAAGCATATAAAATAAGGAATTGGAATAATTGTGCTTTATACAAAAAAATCATAACCACCACAAAAAAGGGTGGGCCTCATGGACTCTTGTTAATATGAAAGAAATGAATTTATCAGGTAAGTTCTTACATAAATTATGTTTTCTTTCATGTAATTAACAAGAGTCCATGAGCTAGTGACGTATGGGATAATGACTACCCAAGATGTGGATCTTTCCACACAAGAGTCACTAGAGAGGGAGGGATAAAATAAAGACAGCCAATTCCTGCTGAAAATAATCCACACCCAAAATAAAGTTTAACAAAAAACATAAGCAGAAGATTCAAACTGAAACCGCTGCCTGAAGAACTTTTCTACCAAAAACTGCTTCAGAAGAAGAAAATACATCAAAATGGTAGAATTTAGTAAAAGTATGCAAAGAGGACCAAGTTGCTGCTTTGCAGATCTGGTCAACCGAAGCTTCATTCCTAAACGCCCAGGAAGTAGATACTGACCTAGTAGAATGAGCTGTAATTCTTTGAGGCGGAATTTTACCCGACTCAACATAGGCAAGATGAATTAAAGATTTCAACCAAGATGCCAAAGAAATGGCAGAAGCTTTCTGGCCTTTCCTAGAACCGGAAAAGATAACAAATAGACTAGAAGTCTTACGGAAAGATTTCGTAGCTTCAACATAATATTTCAAAGCTCTAACAACATCCAAAGAATGCAACGATTTCTCCTTAGAATTCTTAGGATTAGGACATAATGAAGGAACCACAATTTCTTCTACTAATGTTGTTGGAATTCACAACTTTAGGTAAAAATTCAAAAGAAGTTCGCAACACTGCCTTATCCTGATGAAAAATCAGAAAAGGAGACTCACAAGAAAGAGCAGATAATTCAGAAACTCTTCTAGCAGAAGAGATGGCCAAAAGGAACAAAACTTTCCAAGAAAGTAATTTAATGTCCAATGAATGCATAGGTTCAAACGGAGGAGCTTGAAGAGCTCCCAGAACCAAATTCAAACTCCAAGGAGGAGAAATTGACTTAATGACAGGTTTTATACGAACCAAAGCTTGTACAAAACAATGAATATCAGGAAGAATAGCAATCTTTCTGTGAAAAAGAACAGAAAGAGCGGAGATTTGTCCTTTCAAAGAACTTGCGGACAAACCCTTATCTAAACCATCCTGAAGAAACTGTAAAATTCTCGGTATTCTAAAAGAATGCCAGGAAAAATTATGAGAAAGACACCAAGAAATATAAGTCTTCCAGACTCTATAATATATCTCTCGAGATACAGATTTACGAGCCTGTAACATAGTATTAATCACGGAGTCAGAGAAACCTCTTTGACCAAGAATCAAGCGTTCAATCTCCATACCTTTAAATTTAAGGATTTCAGATCCGGATGGAAAAAAGGACCTTGTGACAGAAGGTCTGGTCTTAACGGAAGAGTCCATGGTTGGTAAGATGCCATCCGGACAAGATCCGCATACCAAAACCTGTGAGGCCATGCCGGAGCTATTAGCAGAACAAACGAGCATTCCCTCAGAATCTTGGAGATTACTCTTGGAAGAAGAACTAGAGGCGGAAAGATATAGGCAGGATGATACTTCCAAGGAAGTGATAATGCATCCACTGCCTCCGCCTGAGGATCCCGGGATCTGGACAGATACCTGGGAAGTTTCTTGTTTAGATGAGAGGCCATCAGATCTATCTCTGGGAGCCCCCACATTTGAACAATCTGAAGAAATACCTCTGGGTGAAGAGACCATTCGCCCGGATGCAACGTTTGGCGACTGAGATAATCCGCTTCCCAATTGTCTACACCTGGGATATGAACCGCAGAGATTAGACAGGAGCTGGATTCCGCCCAAACCAAAATTCGAGATACTTCTTTCATAGCCAGAGGACTGTGAGTCCCTCCTTGATGATTGATGTATGCCACAGTTGTGACATTGTCTGTCTGAAAACAAATGAACGATTCTCTCTTCAGAAGAGGCCAAAACTGAAGAGCTCTGAAAACTGCACGGAGTTCCAAGATATTGATCGGTAATCTCACCTCCTGAGATTCCCAAACTCCTTGTGCCGTTAGAGATCCCCACACAGCTCCCCAACCTGTGAGACTTGCATCTGTTGAAATTACAGTCCAGGTCGGAAGAACAAAAGAAGCCCCCTGAATTAAACGAAGGTGATCTGTCCACCACGTTAGAGAGTGCCGAACAATCGGTTTTAAAGATATTAATTGATATATCTTCGTGTAATCCCTGCACCATTGGTTCAGCATACAGAGCTGAAGAGGTCGCATGTGAAAACGAGCAAAGGGGATCGCGTCCGATGCAGCAGTCATAAGACCTAGAATTTCCATGCATAAGGCTACCGAAGGGAATGATTGAGACTGAAGGTTTCGACAAGCTGTAATCAATTTTAGACGTCTCTTGTCTGTTAAAGACAGGGTCATGGACACTGAATCTATCTGGAAACCCAGAAAGGTTACCCTTGTTTGAGGAATCAATGAACTTTTTGGTAAATTGATCCTCCAACCATGATCTTGAAGAAACAACACAAGTCGATTCGTATGAGACTCTGCTAAATGTAAAGACTGAGCAAGTACCAAGATATCGTCCAAATAAGGAAATACCACAATACCCTGTTCTCTGATTACAGACAGAAGGGCACCGAGAATCTTTGTGAAAATTCTTGGAGCTGTAGCAAGGCCAAATGGTAGAGCCACAAACTGGTAATGCTTGTCTAGAAAAGAGAATCTCAGGAACTGATAATGATCTGGATGAATCGGAATATGCAGATATGCATCCTGTAAATCTATTGTGGACATATAATTCCCTTGCTGAACAAAAGGCAATATAGTCCTTACAGTTACCATCTTGAACGTTGGTATCCTTATATAACGATTCAATAATTTTAGATCCAGAACTGGTCTGAAGGAATTCTCCTTCTTTGGTACAATGAAGAGATTTGAATAAAACCCCATCCCCTGTTCCGGAACTGGAACTGGCATAATTACTCCAGCCAACTCTAGATCTGAAACACAATTCAGAAATGCTTGAGCTTTCACTGGATTTACTGGGACATGGGAAAGAAAAAATCTCTTTGCAGGAGGTCTCATCTTGAAACCAATTCTGTACCCTTCTGAAACAATGTTCTGAATCCAAAGATTGTGAACAGAATTGATCCAAATTTCTTTGAAAAAACGTAACCTGCCCCCTACCAGCTGAACTGGAATGAGGGCCGTACCTTCATGTGAACTTAGAAGCAGGCTTTGCCTTTCTAGCAGGCTTGGATTTATTCCAGACTGGAGATGGTTTCCAAACTGAAACTGCTCCTGAGGACGAAGGATCAGGCTTTTGTTCTTTGTTGAAACGAAAGGAACGAAAACTATTGTTAGCCCTGTTTTTACCTTTAGACTTTTTATCCTGTGGTAAAAAAGTTCCTTTCCCACCAGTAACAGTTGAAATAATAGAATCCAACTGAGAACCAAATAATTTGTTTCCCTGGAAAGAAATGGAAAGTAGAGTTGATTTAGAAGCCATATCAGCATTCCAGGTCTTAAGCCATAAAGCTCTTCTGGCTAAGATAGCCAGAGACATAAACCTAACATCAACTCTAATAATATCAAAAATGGCATCACAGATGAAATTATTAGCATGCTGGAGAAGAATAATAATATCATGAGAATCACGATTTGTTACTTGTTGCGCTAGAGTTTCCAACCAAAAAGTTGAAGCTGCAGCAACATCAGCCAATGATATAGCAGGTCTAAGAAGATTACCTGAACATAGATAAGCTTTTCTTAGAAAAGATTCAATTTTCCTATCTAAAGGATCCTTAAACGAGGTACCATCTGACGTAGGAATGGTAGTACGTTTAGCAAGGGTAGAAATAGCCCCATCAACTTTAGGGATTTTGTCCCAAAATTCTAACCTGTCAGGCGGAACAGGATATAATTGCTTAAAACGTTTAGAAGGAGTAAATGAATTACCCAATTTATCCCATTCCTTGGAAATTACTGCAGAAATAGCATTAGGAACAGGAAAAGACTTCTGGAATAACCGCAGGAGCTTTAAAAACCTTATCCAAACGTATAGAATTAGTATCAAGAGGACTAGAATCCTCTATTTCTAAAGCAATTAGTACTTCTTTAAGTAAAGAGCGAATAAATTCCATCTTAAATAAATATGAAGATTTATCAGCATCAATCTCTGTGATAGAATCCTCTGAACCAGAAGAGTCCAAAGAATCAGAATGATGGTGTTCATTTAAAAATTCATCTGTAGAGAGAGAAGATTTAAAAGACTTTTTACGTTTACTAGAAGGAGAAATAACAGACAAAGCCTTCTTTATGGATTCAGAAACAAAATCTCTTATGTTATCAGGAACATTCTGCACCTTAGATGTTGAGGGAACTGCAACAGGCAATGGTACATCACTAAAGGAAATATTATCTGCTTTAACAAGTTTGTCATGACAATTATTACAAACAACAGCTGGAGGAATAGCTACCAAAAGTTTACAGCAGATACACTTAGCTTTGGTAGATCCAGCAGGCAGTGGTTTTCCTGTAGTATCTTCTGGCTCAGATGCAACGTGAGACATCTTGCAATATGTAAGAGAAAAAACAACATATAAAGCAAAATAGATCAAATTCCTTATAAGACAGTTTCAGGAATGGGAAAAAATGCCAAACATCAAGCTTCTAGCAACCAGAAGCAAATGAAAAATGAGACTGAAATAATGTGGAGACAAAAGCGACGCCCATATTTTTTAGCGCCAAATAAGACGCCCACATTATTTGGCGCCTAAATGCTTTTGGCGCCAAAAATGACGCCACATCCGGAACGCCGACATCTTTGGCGCAAAATAACGTCAAAAAATGACGCAACTTCCGGCGACACGTATGACGCCGGAAACGGAAAATAATTTTTGCGCCAAAAAAGTCCGCGCCAAGAATGACGCAATAAAATGAAGCATTTTCAGCCCCCGCGAGCCTAACAGCCCACAGGGAAAAAAGTCAAATTTTTGAGGTAAGAAAAAATATGATAATTCAATGCATAATCCCAAATATGAAACTGACTGTCTGGAAATAAGGAAAGTTGAACATTCTGAGTCAAGGCAAATAAATGTTTGAATACATATATTTAGAACTTTATAAATAAAGTGCCCAACCATAGCTTAGAGTGTCACAGAAAATAAGACTTACTTACCCCAGGACACTCATCTACATGTTTGTAGAAAGCCAAACCAGTACTGAAACGAGAATCAGTAGAGGAAATGGTAAATCTAAGAGTATATCGTCGATCTGAAAAGGGAGGTAAGAGATGAATCTCTACGACCGATAACAGAGAACCTTATGAAATAGACCCCGTAGAAGGAGATCACTGCATTCAATAGGCAATACTCTCTTCACATCCCTCTGACATTCACTGCACGCTGAGAGGAAAACCGGGCTCCAACTTGCTGCGGAGCGCATATCAACGTAGAATCTAGCACAAACTTACTTCACCACCTCCCTTGGAGGCAAAGTTTGTAAAACTGATTTGTGGGTGTGGTGAGGGGTGTATTTATAGGCATTTTAAGGTTTGGGAAACTTTGCCCCTCCTGGTAGGAATGTATATCCCATACGTCACTAGCTCATGGACTCTTGTTAATTACATGAAAGAAAAAGAGAGTGCTGAATTCCCTTACTTTTGGATATAAAGAAGATTATCTGATTTATCCATATCTTTCTTTCAAGGTCTTATTCATAATTATTCGAAGGGTCTGCACCAGTATTTTCCTTTACTGGGAATTTACTTTAGGGGCTTATTCAATATGATATAGGAAGATTATACTGTAGGTCTCTTCCCAAAATTCAATATTAATTATATATATATATATATATATATATACACATACACACACACACACATATATACATATATATATATATATATATACACACATACATACACACAGAGCGAAGCACACTCACAGGAACGAACAACTGGCTCAATACTATTGTTAGCCTGTTCTATGGCGATTTACCACCTGGGTGCAGCTTCTTTTAGCCCAGTAATGCTTTTCACAGAGAAGAACTTTCCTGCAGTATATCAGTCTGATCCCACCTATTACGGTCAGTCCAACAGCAAAATACCAGGCAATTCCTCTCTTAACAAGGAACAAAGCAACCCCAGACGATCGTTTCGGCCTTCATTGGGCCTCGTCGGTGAGGTGTAGCCATATTCCTCTAAGCACACTGAGCAAGGAGTCCACGTCTGGTTTCCCCTTTTCCCATAGGGAGACTAAATACACAGAGAGAAGCACACTCACAGGAACGAACAACTGGCTCAATACTATTGTTAGCCTGTTCTATGGCGATTTACCACCTGGGTGCAGCTTCTTTTAGCCCAGTAATGCTTTTCACAGAGAAGAATTTTCCTGTAGTTTATCAGTCTGATCCCGCCTTTTACGGTCGGTCCAGCACCGAAATACCAGGCAATTCCTCTCTGAACAAGGAACACAGCAAGCCCAGACGATTGTTTCGACCTTCATTGGGCCTCGTCGGTGAGGTGTAGCCATATTCCTCTAAGCACACTGAACTACACCTCACTGACGAGGCCCAATGAAGGCCGAAACGATCATCTGGGGTTGCTGTGTTCCTTGTTCAGAGGAATTGCCTGGTATTTCGGCGCTGGACTGACCGTAATAGGTGGGATCAGACTGATATACTACTCTGTGAAAAGCATTACTGGGCTAAAAGAAGTTGCACCCAGGTGGTAAATCGCCATGCTTTTCAAATAAAGATACCAAGAGTACAAAGAAAATTTGACAATAGTAGTCAATTAGCTTAAAGGGACACTGTATCCATTTTTTTTCCCTGCGATTCAGATAGAGCATGCAATTTTAAGCAACTTTCTAATTTACTCCTATTAGCAAATGGTCTTCATTCTCTTTGTATCTTTATTTGAAAAGCAAGAATGTAAGTTTAGATGGCGGCACATTTTTGAAGAACAACCTGGGTTGTTCTTGCTGATTGGTGGATACATGTATCCACCAATAAACAAGTGCTGTCTAGGGTCTGGACTTTCTTATTCAAATAAAGATAGCAAGAGAACGAAGAAAAATTGATAATGGGTGTAAATTAGAAAGTTGCTTAACCCCTTAACGACCAACGACGTATGGGGTACGTCCTGCAAAAAAATGCAGTTAATGACCAAGGACGTACCCCATACGTCGTTGGTCTTTGAAAGCAGTGGAAGAGATCCTGATAGCTTCCAGCTGCTTTCATGTTATTGCAGTGATGCCTCAATATTGAGGCATCCTGCAATAACTGTTTTTAGCCATCCGATGCAGAGAGAGCCACTCTGTGGCCCTCTCTGCATCGGCTATCGATAGCCGTTACCGTTGGTGGGAGCTCATCCAGGGAGGCGGGTGGGCAGTTATTGGTGGAGGAGGGGGGAGGGATCTTGTGCGGGTGCGTGCGCGTGCACGGGCGCGTGCACGTGAGATCTATGCAAACAGCATCAATATGCTGTAGATCTGGAGGGTGGGAGAGAGGACTGGGGAGGGTGGGATTTTCAAATCAAGGCATCTGGGAGAGGGTGGGGGGTTGGATGTTGAGGGGGGGGCAGCTACACTACAAAAATATTTAATAAAATAAAAACATTTAAATACATTATTATTTTTCAAACTGGGTACTGGCAGACAGCTGCCAGTACCCAATATGGTGCACAATAAAGGCAGAGGGGGGGGGGGGTTAAAGAGCTGTTTGGGGGGGGGGGATCAGGGAGGTTGGGGGCTAAGGGGGGTCCTACACAGCAGAAGAATTTTTTTTTTTTTTTTTAAACCTAAAACCCCCCCCCCAAAAAAACTTATTTTAGTACTGGCAGACTTTCTGCCAGTACTTAAGATGGTGGGGACAATTGTGGGGTGGGGGAGGGAAGGGAGCTGTTTGGGAGGGATCAGGGGGTGGGATGTGTCAGGTGGGAGGCTGATCTCTACACTAAAGCTAAAATTAACCCTGCAAGCTCCCTACAAGCTACCTAATTAACTCCTTCACTGCTAGACATAATATACGTGTGATGCGCAGCGGCATTTAGCGACCTTCTAACTACCAAAAAGCATTGCCAAAGCCATATATGTCTGCTATTTCTGAACAAAGGGGATCCCAAAGAAGCATTTACAACAATTTGTACCATAATTGCACAAGCTGTTTGTAAATAATTTCAGTGAGAAACCTAAAATTGTGAAATATTTAAAGTTTTTTTTAATTTGATCGCATTTGGCGGTGAAATGGTGGCATCAAATATACCAAAATGGGCCTAGATCAATACTTGGGGTTGTTTACTACACTACACTAAAGCTAAAATTAACCCTACAAGCTCCCTACATGCTCCCTAATTTACCTCTTCACTGCTGCGCATAATACACGTGTGGTGCGCAGTGGCATTTAGCGGCCTTCTAATTACCAAAAAGCAACGTAAAAGCCATATATGTCTGCTATTTCTGAACAAAGGGGATCCCAGAGAAGCATTTAAAACCATTTGTGCAATAATTGCACAAG
This sequence comes from Bombina bombina, assembly GCF_027579735.1. Lineage (NCBI taxonomy): Eukaryota > Metazoa > Chordata > Amphibia > Anura > Bombinatoridae > Bombina > Bombina bombina. The sequence continues at coordinate 221,543,339 of NC_069507.1, forward strand.
CTGTTTGTAAACAATTTCAGTGAGAAACCTAAAGTTTGTGAAAAAATTTGTGAAAAAGTTAACTTTTTTTTTTATTTGATCGCATTTGGCGGTGAAATGGTGGCATGAAATATACCAAAATGGGCCTAGATCAATACTTTGGGATGTCTTCTAAATATATATAAATATATATATATATATATATATATATACACACACATGTTAAAGGATATTCAGGGATTCCTGACAGATATCAGTGTCCTAATGTAACTAGCGCTAATTTTGAAAAAAAGTGGTTTGGAAATAGCAAAGTGCTACTTTTATTTAGTGCCCTATAACTTGCAAAAAAAGCAAGGAACATGTAAACATTGGGTATTTCTAAACTCAGGACAAAATTTAGAAACTATTTAGCATGGGTGTTTTTGGGTGGTTGTAGATGTGCAACAGATTTTGGGGGTCAAAGTTTGAAAAAATAGTTTTTTTTCCATTTTTTCCTCATATTTTATAATTGTTTTAATAGTAAATTATAAGATATGATGAAAATAATGGTATCTTTAGAAAGTCCACTTAATGGCGAGAAAAACGGTATATAATATGTGTGGGTACAGTAAATGAGTAAGAGGAAAATTACAGCTAAACACAAACACCGCAGAAATGTAAAAATAGCCTTGGTCCCAAACGGTCAACAAATGGAAAAGTGCTCTGGTCACTAAGGGGTTAAAATTGCATGCTCTATCTGAATCATGAAAGATCTATCCCTTTAACCCTTTGAGTGCTAACGACGGCATGGTGCCATCACCAAGATTCACCTTCAGGTGCCAACGACGGCTCCATGCCATCGCAAAAACTCATTAACCTTGAGGGGGGCTGAGGGTCCCCATCTCCCTCCACTCGTTCGATCCTGCCCTCATATTGAAGGGCAATCTCGGTGCTTCACGCATTGACGTCATTGCACAAGTTTATTTACAACTGTCAATTGACAGTTATGGAGAAATGGGGGCATGCTGCTTAGATGCCTGTATCTAAGCAGCTACAGACCCCCAAGACCCACCGTTGGAAAGGTAATGGCCTCACCTTTCTAATGGTGTAAGTCTTTAGAGTGTAATGAAAAAAATGAAAGTTAAAAATAAATACATTTAAAAAGTATTCAAAAAATGATAAGGGGATCTCTAAAGGCACATAAATAAAGATCAAAATTGAATAGAGACCCCTAAAATAGATTTCCCTAAAATAAAATAGTCCCTGTTTTTATTTTTATCCATTTAAGTATATTAGCTAAATGATCACCGTGGTATCCAGTGTTACCGGAGTGATCACCTAGCTAAGAAAAATTAATATATATGGATACCAATATAATATTTGTAATCACATGAACACCTGGATCATGTGATAGCAAATTAATCAATGTTAGAGAGATGCTTTTATTAAAAAATATATATATATTTTTTTTTATAATTATTCTTTTAGAGCCCTTGGAAAATACTCAAAACACCCTCTTTGCACAGCTCTCACTGTCTATTAAAAACTTAAATTATGCTTACCAGCTGCATTCATTACTTTTGGGAAATAAGAACCTGGCCACCAGGAGGAAGCAGACACACCCCAGCCAAAGGCTTAAATACTCGTCCCACTTCCCTCATTCCCCAGTCAATCTGCCGAGGAACAAGGAACAGTAGAAGAAATATCAAGGTGATAGGTGCCAGAAGAATAAAAATACAGACGTCCCAAATAAAAATTACGGGTGGGGAGCTGTGGACTCTTTCCATCTGAAGAAAATAAAATTATAAGGTAAGCATAATATACATTTTTCTTCATAAATGGAAAGAGTCCACAGCTGCATTCATTACTTTTGGGAAAACAATACCCAAGCTATAGAGGACACAATGCCAAGACGGAAGGGTACAAGAGGAGGCCCATTCTGAAGGCACCAGGCCTGAAAACCACTACCCAACAAAACCCTGCGTCGTCCGAAGCCAAGAAACATTGAAAGGAAAAGGCTGCAAGGACACTGACCCACAGATAGCCCGGAAGCCTAGCTAGAGACCGCAAAATCAGAATCAACTGAGTCAACAGTCCTCCAGGAGACACCGTCGCCCAGCAGTGGGTCCCTAACCACACACCCCTTACTAGTGAAGGGAATACCAGCCAAAAAACTCCCAAAGGGATAGGGCAAGGAAGAACCAACGGGAAACCAAAAGGTCACCACAAAATTTCATAAAAGAAAGAACCCCCAGAACGAGCCCAGCTCAAAAAGACCCAATTGGGTTCTGACAAACAAGGGGAGGCAACGCCCAGACCAAACAAAAACCACAAGGTTTAGAACCAGGCATCAGAACAGATAAAATCTCTCTCTCCACATCGTGCGAAAGCACCTAAAAAGACAACTGAAGACTGAGTCCTAAAATTGTCAGAATTCAACACAAATACGTGTAGCAGACCCAGACGAAATAAACACCTGAGTCAAGAAAACGTAGTCATCATCAGGATGACACAGAAAGAAAATACTTTCTGAGAAGTAAAAAGCGGCCAAACAAGATATCCGATTGCAAAAACTCCAAGACAGAGGACACACTCTAGGCAATCTAAGCCGCCAGACCGACACCTAGGTCTCAAAAAGGGAGAAACACAGAACCTCAACGAGGCCCACTGCACCTCCGAAGATAAACAACAAATCTCAGAACCTACTCCCAGCCAGGCCAGTCCAAGCATTGGCAGGTCAGAAAATAGGGGAACAAAAGAACCCCAACACCAGCTCACAAAAGAGCGGAAGAATGGCTTCAGCCATTCCAACAGAGTTCAGGAGCCCATCCCGAAAACTCCTTAGAGACAGACGATAAGGCCGAAGACCCACTATAGTCTCAACACAGAGCCAGCAAGACTCCAGATAGAACAGAACAACCCAGAGAGCATGTCTCATCAAAATAGGTTAAACCCTCTGTTCCATCTCCCGATTCCAGGAGAAGCCCCAAGACAAGGACCACACCTCGAAACAAGCCCCCCAAGAAAGAGGGTCCATAAAACACAGAGCACCTGCCCACAAGACACAAAGCCACAGGCTAAAAAAAGAGATTAATCTCCAACGCAGGTGAACTTGGAAGGAATCCCCTTAAAAAGTAGCCTCCTAGCGCACAGACAAGGTGCAATAGCTGCAGCTGTAAACCCTGCAAACCCTTCGCCTGCAGAACCGCGAAGCCATCAGGTTACTTCAGCAAACCGTCCAAGGGAAACCTTAATTAAAGCGTAAGGTAAGCCCAATGAGCAGAAAACCTTGCCAACCGTGACCAGGCCAACTAGCCAGATCAAAGGTCATAGCCCAAGCTCCCTGGAACTTGAGAACCCTGAACCCGCCCTGAAGCCTGAAAAGTCCGGTAACAACCCGCAATGGGATCCCCAAGGGAAAACGCTGAGCGAAAGCCTCAGCAACCAGAAGAACCAGGGCAATGACAGGTCCGAGCCCCCAATTGTTTAAAACAAACAATATCCCAGAAACTCAAACACCCCGTCTGATATAAAAAACAGACCCACAGGGAGATATCAATGGAATATCTAGAATAACCTGGATAATGAGAACACCTCGCAAGTCCAGACCCAAGGAAGAGACTACCCCTTGCCAAAGTCCAACACCTCAAAGGAGCCAAGGCATCTCGAACCAAGACAATAAAGCCCATAGGCGTGCGAACAGTAACAAGACGTCCAAGCAAGGGGATACCTCAAGGACAAGGTCACTCGAGCAAAGGCTAGTCTCCACATCAGCTCCAATATGAGTCGGAGGATCACATGAAAAAAAGGATGCAGAGCATCCCCAGCTCCGGGGAAGAACCCTTAGAAGAGCCCAAAGGAGACCCCACTGCCCAATGTCCTCAAAAGAGAACAACCATCTCCCGAAGGGAAACCAGGTCCCCAAAAGGTGACCCAACCCACATGGAAGAACGGACAAAGTCCAAAGGGTCCCAATGAAGAGAACCATGGAAGGAACAAGTCCAAAAAGATAATTCCCAGAGCCTCAGAAAGGTCAAACCACCCAAACCAGTGGAAATAGAGGCGCTAAACCCCCAATCCGCCCACGTGAGGAAGAAACACTCTCGGTCCCGAGAGTATTGGAAGCAAAAGAGAGTGACGCAGCTGAACTCCACTTACCCAGTCAACCAGCTTGAAGGCTAAATAAGGACTGAACATCCTTCCTGCCTTACGGACCCACAAGTCCTCTCCTCTTTAGAATGCTTAGCTGAAACTTGTAAAATAAAATCAAGAAAACACAAATAATAAAGTGAGCACTCAGCTCCTTAACCGGCCCAGCCAGGCAGAACAGGCGCCACGTGTCTAAACAAGCCACGAAACAGAAGATCTGAACACAAGCAGGACCAGCCTGTAGACAGGGTCATAACTGTCAAGCTGCCTAAAGCCTCCAGAGGGGTAGAGGATAACAGACATAGGACTAACATGTCCCGTAACAAACTTCCACAGAAGTAAACCGCGAGGATCGATTCCAGAGAAAGTTCCCGAAGGAAACATATAATCAAAAATAAAAGACATCCTAACCGGATAAAAGAAAATATAAGGCAACCCATAGGTTAACGCCCAAGAAGAAACAGGCATACCTGCAGGACAGCCAAACGGAACCCTAATCTTCCAACAAAACTGGGAAGGATCTCAATTAACCGACAATCAGATTACATCATCCCCTAATGTCTAATGAGGCGAGCCATTCGAAGGAGAAGACTGCGGATTCCTGTATCCGTGAAGGATAGGATCCTCTAACAACTCAAAAACGTGTCTGAGTAAAACGCGAAGGCACGCTATTCTGTAACGAAAGGCACAACACTCAAGCACAGCTACACCCGCAGGGAACTGCATAGGCCCACCCAAGGCCGGGAGACCCGGGACAATAGGGCACGAGCACAAACGCAAATAAACGTCTGGACTTTGCAGACGCACAATCGCCAAAAATATGTGAAAGCGAAAACATGCTGCAACCTCCGGGGGGTAACAAGCCGAATCTGCAAGGAGGGATAAACATAATCTGGGTTACGCGCATGTGTAGTAGAAGGGAGTGGTAGGGAACTCGCCTCTCGGAGGACAGAACCCCCAGAGGCGGATAGCTCAGCGGTCCCTTGATTCCCCGAGCCCAAGGTACAAGGCGCTCTAATATGGCATACAGGACATAACTGATTGACATGTGTCAACGGGGTCAATTCACATTCTTCACAAACGAAAAATCTGAGTCCAAAATTTGAACAGTCTCAGCATCAGAATCCTCCATAACTGGATAGAGAATATAATAATATGGACTATAAAAACACAAAATCTAAAATGCACTCAACACCCACAATGGCTGGGGCACTTACCACCTCCTATGAACCTGACACCGGCAGACCAGAATTTTTCCGTCGTCACACAGTCAGGAATGCGGAAATGGAAGACCAGAACGTAAACACGCCCAGTCACAAGGTGAACTGTACAGTCCAAAAAAACGCGCCCAACCATAAGGTTGCGTCACTTCCAAGGCCCTTATGTTCCAAGCCAGGAGCCCAGTTAACACTACACATAAGCAGGTTGAATCACATAAGCATGATTAACCCCCCCCTGTTCAATAACCCTCTCAGGAGATATTAACCCTCGATTCCAAGACACTAAAGGAGTCTCACTGAGACCCTGTATATATCTTTAATAAGTCCCGCAAGATAGCGCCTCACAGGAAACAAATAAATTACAATACATTCTGATGAAGTAAAATAAAACGATCTTACCGGAATCTTTGCCGTGGAACAGGAAGACGGCCCTTCAAATGTGACGGATAGTAGCAGCGCCTCCGCCATGTACTTGAGAGAAGGAAGCAGGCAGCGAAGCAAAGTTAGACAACGCTGATTGCTTATGGAGTGCATCGCCGGACTCTAACTTACATCTAGGCCCTCACTGAGAGACTGATAGGATTACTTAAAACTCCTGTCCCATGTCTAAGAGTACTACCCTCCATAAGAGGCAAACTTCGGACACTTCTCTGTCAACCTCCTGGGACGAAAGGCAAAGAATGACTGGGGGATGAGGGAAGTAGGAGGAGTATTTAAGCTTTTGGCTGGGGTGTCTTTGCCTCCTCCTGGTGGCCAGGTTCTTATTTCCAGAAAGTAATGAATGCAGCTGTGGACTCTTTCCATTTAGGAAGAAAACCCCTGTATTTTTGCCGAGTTCTGCATTTCTATTTGCTCTGTGGTTCTTGTAAACAGCTGCTTATCCATCAGTGGTCCCAACAGATGCTGGCTTCAGCTGAACCTTAACATCCTAAGGTGGCTATAGCTGTTAAGTTGCAGACCTAGCCCCTTTAAGTTTAAAGATAATTATTGTAGCAGTTTTTCACAGTGGCTATGTCTTCAATTAAATCACCTGTAGCCACCTGGGAAGTTATGCTATGGAAAAAAACATAATTTATGCTTACCTGATAAATTTATTTCTCTTGTGATGTATCGAGTCCACGGATTCATACTTACTTGTGGGATATTCTCCTCCCCTACAGGAAGTGGCAGAGAGAGCACCCACAGCAGAGCTGTCTATATAGCTCCCCCTCTTAGCTCCACCCCCCAGTCATTCGACCGAAGGCTAGGAAGAAAAAGGAGAAACTAAAGGGTGCAGTGGTGACTGAAAGTTTAAAAATAAAAATATATATGCCTGTCTTAATAAACAGGGCGGGCCGTGGACTCGATACATCACAAGAGAAATACATTTATCAGGTAAGCATAAATTACGTTTTCTTTTGTAAGATGTATCAAGTCCACAGATTCATTTACTTGTGGGATACCAATACCAAAGCTTTAGGACACGGATGAAGGGAGGGACAAGACAGGGACCTTAAAAGGAAGACACCACTGCTTGTAGAACCTTTCTCCCAAAAATAGCCTCCGAAGAAGCAAAAGTATCAAATTTGTAAAATTTGGAAAAAGTATGAAGCGAAGAACAAGTCACCCCATTACAAATCTGTTCAACAGAAGCCTCATTTTTAAAAGCCCATGTGGAAGCCACGGCTCTAGAAGAATGAGCAGTAATTCTTTCAGGAGACTGCTGTCCAGCAGTCTCATAGGCCAAACGGATGATGCTTTTCAGGCAAAAGGAAAGAGAGGTAGCCGTAGCCTTTTGACCTCTCCGCTTACCAGAATAAACAACAAACAATGAAGATGTTTGACGGAAATCTTTAGTTGCTTGTAAGTAGAACTTTAAAGCACGAACCACATCAGGATTGTGCAATAGACGTTCCTTCTTTGAAGAAGGATTAGGACACAGTGAAGGAACAACAATCTCTTGATTGATATTCTTATTAAAAACAACCTTAGGAAGAAACCCAGGTTTGGTACGCAAAACCACCTCATCTGCATGGAAAATAAGATAAGGGGAATCACACTGTAAAGCAGATCGCTCAGAAACTCTTCGAGCCGAAGAGATAGCTACTAAAAACAAAACTTTCCAAGATAGAAGCTTAATATCTATGGAATGCATAGGTTCAAACGGAACCCCTTGAAGAACTTTAAGGACTAGGTTTAGGCTCCAAGGCGGAGCAACAGACTTAAATACAGGCTTAATTCTGACCAAAACCTGACTAAATGCTTGAACGTCTGGGACATCTGCCAGACGTTTGTGTAGTAGAATAGACAAAGCAGATATTTGCCCTTTTAGGGAACTAGCTGATAATCCCTTCTCCAAACCTTCTTGGAGAAAAGACAATATTCTAGGAATCCTAATCTTACTCCACGAGCAACCTTTGGATTCACACCAATAAAGATATTTGCGCCAAATCTTATGATAGATCTTCCTGGTGACAGGCCTTCTAGCCTGAATCAGTGTATCAATGACCGACTCAGAGAAACCACGCTTTGATAGAATCAGGCGTTCAATCTCCAAGCAGTCAGACGCAGAGAAACTAGATTTGGATGCGTGAAAGGACCTTGGATTAGAAGGTCCCGCCTCATTGGCAGAGTCCACGGTGGAACCTAGGACATGTCCACTAAGTATGCATACTAAGTCCTGCGTGGCCACGCAGGTGCTATCAGAATCACCAAAGCTCTCTCCTGCTTGATTCTGGCAACCAGACGTGGGAGGAGAGGAAACGGTGGAAATACATAGGCCAGATTGAAGGGCCAAGGCACTGCTAGAGCATCTATCAGCACCGCCTTGGGATCCCGGGACCTGGACCCGTAACAAGGAAGTTTGACATTCTGACGGGACGCCATCAGATCCAATTCTGGTGTGCCCCATAGCTGAATCAGCTGAGCAAATACCTCCGGATGGAGTTCCCACTCCCCCGGATGAAAAGTCTAACGACTTAGCAATCCACATCCCAGGAGTAGAGAACTGGGAGGCGGATTGCTGAGAGATGGCAAGAGTGATCCTCTGCCCATCGGATTATTTTGGTTACCTCCATCATCGCTAGAGAACTCCTTGTTCCTCCTTGATGATTGATATAAGCTACAGTCGTGATGTTGTCCGACTGAAACCTGATGAATTAGGCCGCAGCAAGCTGGGGCCATGCCTGAAGCGCATTGAATATCGCTCTCAGTTCTAGAATGTTTATCGGAAGAAGAGATTCCTCCCGAGACCATAAGCCCTGTGCTTTCAGGGAGTTCCAGACTGCACCCCAGCCTAGCACGCTGGCATCTGTCGTTACAATGAGCCACTCTGGCCTGCAGAAGTACATTCCCTGAGACAGGTGGTCCTGAGACAACCACCAGAGAAGAGAATCTCGTCTCCTGGTCCAGATGCAGTTGAGGAGATAAATCTGCATAATCCCCATTCCACTGTTTGAGCATGCATAGTTGCAGTGGTCTGAGGTGTAGGCGGGCAAAAGGAACTATGCCCATTGCCGCTACCATGAGTCCGATTACCCCCATACACTGAGCCACTGATGGCCGAGGAATGGAATGAAGAGCTTGGCAAGAGGTTAAGAGTTTTGATTTTCTGACCTCTGTCAGAAATATTTTCATTTCTACCGAATCTATCAGAGTCCCTAGAAAGGAAACTCTTGTAAGAGGGAAGAACTCTTTTTCATGTTCACCTTCCACCCGTGAGATCTCAGAAAAGCCAACACGATGTCAGAGTGAGACTTGGCTAGCTGGAAAAACGACGCCTGAATTAAGATGTCGTCTAGATAAGGCGCCACTGCTATGCCCCGTGGTCGTAGAACCGCCAGAAGGGACCCTAGCACCTTTGTGAAAATTTTTGGAGCCGTGGCCAACCCGAAGGGAAGGGCCACAAACTGGTAATGCCTGATTAGAAAGGCGAATCTGAGAAATTGATGATGATTTCTGTGAATAGGGATGTGTAGATACGCATCCTTTAAGTCCACGGTAGTCATATATTGACCCTCCTGGATCAGAGGTAGAATAGTCTGAATAGTCTACATCTTGAATGATGGAACTTTGAGGAACTTGTTTAGAATTTTGAGATCCAAGATTGGTCTGAAAGTTCCCTCTTTTTTGGGAACCACAAACAGGTTTGAGTAGAACCCTAGCCCCTGTTCCGCTTTTGGGACTGGGTGGATCACCCCTATGGTATGTAAGTCTTCTACACGGCGTAAGAACGCCTCTCTCTTTGTCTGGTTTACAGACAGTCGAGGAATGTGAAATCTCCCCCTTGGAAGGGAGTCTTTGAATTCCAGAAGATATCCCTGGGACACAATTTCTAAAGCCCAGGGATCATGAACATCTCTTGCCCAAGCCTGAGCAAAGAGAGAGAGTCTGCCCCTTACTAGATTCGGTCCCGGATCGGGGGCTACCCCTTCATTCTGTCTTAGAGGAAGCTGCAGGCTTCTTGGCCTGTTTACCCTTGTTCCAAGCCTGGCTAGGTCTCCAGACTGACTTGGATTGGGCAAAATTCCCCTCTTGCTTTGAAGCAGAGGAAGCTGAAGCGGGACCACTCTTAAAGTTCCGAAAGGAACGAAAATTATTTTGTTTGGTCCTCATCTTATTTGATCTATCCTGAGGAAGAGTATGACCTTTCCCTCCAGTGATGTCTGAAATAATCTCTTTCAGTTCAGGCCTGAATAGGGTCTTTCCTTTGAAAGTGATGTTCAAAAGTCTAGATTTAGATGACACATCAGGACTTAAGCCATAACGCCCTGCGTGCTAAAATGGCAAAACCTGAATTCTTTGCCGCTAATTTAGCCAGTTGAAATGCGGCATCAGTAATAAAAGAATTAGCCAATTTAAGGGCCTTAATTCTGTCCATAATCTCCTCTAATGGAGTCTCCATCTGAAGAGCCTTTTCTAGAGCCTCAAACCAGAAAGCAGCTGCAGTAGTTACAGGAACAATGCACGCAATAGGTTGGAGAGAAAAACCCTGATGAACAAAAATTTTCTTCAGGAGATCCTCTAATTTTTTATCCATAGGATTTTTGAAAGCACAACCGTCTTCGATAGGTATAGTTGTACGCTTAGACAGAGTAGAAATAGCTCCCTCCACCTTAGGAACTGTCTGCCACGAGTCCCGCATGGTGTCAGATATGGGAAACATTTTCTTAAAAACAGGAGAGGGAGAGAACGGAATACCTGGTCTATCCCACTCCTTAGTAATAATATTCACAATCCTCTTAGGGACTGGAAAAAAACAGAATTTATGTTTACCTGATAAATTACTTTCTCCAACGGTGTGTCCGGTCCACGGCGTCATCCTTACTTGTGGGATATTCTCTTCCCCAACAGGAAATGGCAAAGAGCCCAGCAAAGCTGGTCACATGATCCCTCCTAGGCTCCGCCTACCCCAGTCATTCGACCGACGTTAAGGAGGAATATTTGCATAGGAGAAACCATATGTTACCGTGGTGACTGTAGTTAAAGAAAATAAATTATCAGACCTGATTAAAAAAACCAGGGCGGGCCGTGGACCGGACACACCGTTGGAGAAAGTAATTTATCAGGTAAACATAAATTCTGTTTTCTCCAACATAGGTGTGTCCGGTCCACGGCGTCATCCTTACTTGTGGGAACCAATACCAAAGCTTTAGGACACGGATGAAGGGAGGGAGCAAATCAGGTCACCTAAATGGAAGGCACCACGGCTTGCAAAACCTTTCTCCCAAAAATAGCCTCAGAAGAAGCAAAAGTTAAACACTAAAAAACTCTAAGCCATCTCCGTGGAGATGTTGCCTGTACAACGGCAAAGAGAATGACTGGGGTAGGCGGAGCCTAGGAGGGATCATGTGACCAGCTTTGCTGGGCTCTTTGCCATTTCCTGTTGGGGAAGAGAATATCCCACAAGTAAGGATGACGCCGTGGACCGGACACACCTATGTTGGAGAAACATAATTTATGTAAGAACTTACCTGATAAATTCATTTCTTTCATATTAGCAAGAGTCCATGAGCTAGTGACGTATGGGATATACATTCCTACCAGGAGGGGCAAAGTTTCCCAAACCTTAAAATGCCTATAAATACACCCCTCACCACACCCACAATTCAGTTTAACGAATAGCCAAGAAGTGGGGTGATAAGAAAAAAGTGCGAAAGCATATAAAATAAGGAATTGGAATAATTGTGCTTTATACAAAAAAATCAAAACCACCACAAAAAAAGGGCGGGCCTCATGGACTCTTGCTAATATGAAAGAAATGAATTTATCAGGTAAGTTCTTACATAAATTATGTTTTCTTTCATGTAATTAGCAAGAGTCCATGAGCTAGTGACGTATGGGATAATGATTACCCAAGATGTGGATCTTTCCACACAAGAGTCACTAGAGAGGGAGGGATAAAATAAAGACAGCCAATTCCTGCTGAAAATAATCCACACCCAGAATAAAATTTTTAATGAAAAAACATAAGCAGAAGATTCAAACTGAAACCACTGCCTGAAGTACGTTTCTACCAAAAACTGCTTCAGAAGAAGAAAACACATCAAAATGGTAGAATTTAGTAAAAGTATGCAAAGAGGACCAAGTTGCTGTTTTGCAAATCTGATCAACCGAAGCTTCATTCTTAAACGCCCAGGAAGTAGAAACTAACCTAGTAGAATGAGCTGTAATCCTTTGAGGCGGAGTGTTACCCGACTCAACATAGGCATGATGAAATAAAGATTTCAACCAAGATGCCAAAGATATGGCAGAAGCTTTCTGGTCTTTTCTAGAACCGGAAAAGATGACAAATAGACTAGAAGTCTTTCGGAAAGACTTAATAGCTTCAACATAATATTACAAAGCTCTAACAGCATCCAAAGAATGCAATGATTTCTCCTTAGAATTCATAGGATTAGGACATAATGAAGGAACCACAATTTCTCTACTAATGTTGTTAGAATTCACAACCTTAGGTAAAAAATTCAAAAGAAGTTCGCAGCACCGCCTTATCCTGATGCAAAATCAGAAAAGGAGACTCACAAAAAAGAGTAGATAATTCAGAGACTCTTCTGGCAGAAGAGATGGCCAAAAGAAACAAAACTTTCCAAGAAAGTAATATAATGACCAAAGAATGCATGGGTTCAAAAGGAGGAGCTTGAAGAGCCCCTAGAACCAAATTCAAACTCCAAGGAGGAGAAATTGACTTAATGACAGGTTTTATACGAACCAAAGCTTGTACAAAACAATGAATATCAGGAAGAATAGCAATCTTTCTGTGAAAAAGAACAGAAAGAGCAGAGATTTGTCTTTCAAGAAACTTGCGGACAAACCTTTATCTAAACCATCCTGAAGAAATATAAGTCTTCCAGACTCTATAATATATATCTCTAGATACAGATTTACGAGCCTGTCACATAGTATCAATCACAGAGTCAGAGAAACCTCTTTGACCAAGAATCAAGCGTTCAAACTCCACACCTTAAAATTAAGGTTTTGAGATCCGGATGGAAAAAAGAACCTTGAGACAGAAAGACTGGTCTTAACGGAAGAGTCCACAGCTGGCAAGAGGCCATCCGGACAAGATCCGCATACCAAAACCTGTGAGGCCATGCTGGAGCTACCAGCAGGACAAACGAGCATTCCTTAGAATATTGGAGAATACCCTTGGAAGAAGAACTAGAGGCGGAAAGATATAGGCAGGATGACACTTGTAAGGAAGAGATAATGCATCCACTGCCTCCGCCCGAGGATCCCTGGATCCGGACAGATACCAGGGAAGTTTCTTGTTTAGATGAGAAGCCATCAGATCTATTTCTGGGAGTTCCCACATTTGAACAATCTGAGGAAATACCTCTGGGTGAAGACCATTCGCCCAGGTGCAACGTTTGGCGACTGAGATAATCCGCTTTCCAATTGTCCATACCTGGGATATGAACCGCAGAGATTAGACAGGAGCTGGATTCCGCCCAAACCAAAATTCGAGATACTTCTTTCATAGCCAGAGGACTGTGAGTCCCTCCTTGATGATTGATGTATGCCACAGTTGTGACATTGTCTATCTGAAAACAAATGAACAACTCTCTCTTCAGAAGAGGCCAAGACTGAAGAGCTCTGAAATTGCACGGAGTTCCAAAATATTGATCGGAAATCTCGCCTCCTGAGATTCCCAAACCCCTTGTGCCGTCAGATACCCCCACACAGCTCCCCAACCTGTAAGACTTGCATCTGTTGAGATTATAGTCCAGGTCGGAAGAACAAAGAAGCCCCCTGAACTAAACAATGGTGATCTGTCCACCATGTCAGAGAGTGTCGTATAATCGGTTTAATGATATTAAGTGAGATATCTTTGAGTAATCCCTGCACCATTGGTTCAGCATACAGAGCTGAAGAGGTCGCATGTGAAAACGAGCAAAGGAGATCGCATCTGATGCGGCAGTCCTAAGACCTAAAATTTCCATGCATAAGGCTACCAAAGGGAATGATTGTGACTGAAGGTTTTGACAAGCTGAAATCAATGTTAAACTTCTCTTGTCTGACAAGGACAGAGTCATAGACACCAAATCTATTCTAGAAACCTAAAAAGGTTACCCTTGTCTGAGGAATCAATGAACTGATTGGTAAATTGATCCTCCAACCATGAACTTGAAAAAACAACACAAGTCGATTCGTATGAGATTCTTCGAAAATGAGAAGACTGAGCAAGTACCCAGATATCGTCCAATAAGGAAATACCAAAACCCTGTTCTCTGATTACAGAAAGAAGGGCACCGAGAACCTTTGAAAAAAATTCTTGGAACTGAGGCTAGAGCCACAAAACTGGTAATGCTTGTCTAAAAAGAGAATCTCAGACACTAAAAGTGATCTGGATGAATCGGAATATGCAGATACACATCCTGTAAATCTATTGTAGACATATAATGCCCTTGCTAAACAAAAGGCAGGACAGTCCTACAGAAACTGAATGTTGGAATCCTTACATAACGATTCAATATTGATAGATCCGGAAATGGTCTGAAGGAATTGACCTTCTTTGGTACAATGAAGAGATAAAATAAAACCCCAGCCCCTGTTCCAGAACTGGAACTGGCATAATTACTCCAGCCAACTCTAGATCTGAAACACATTTCAGAAATGCTGAGCCTTTGCTGTGTTAACTGGGACACGGGAAAGAAAAAAATCTCTTAGCAGGAGGCCTTAACTGAAACCAATGCTGTACCTTTCTGAAACAATGTTCTAAAACCAGAAATTGAGAACGGAATTGATCAAAATTTCTTTGAAGAAAACGTAATCTGCCCCATACCAGCTGAGCTGGAATAAGGTCCGCACCTTCATGGGTACTTAGGAGCTGGCTATAGGTTTTCTATAAGGCTTGGATATATTCCAAACTGGAAATAGTTTCCAAACTGATACCACTCCTGAGGATGAAGGATCAGGCTTTTGTTCCTTATTGTGAGGAAAGGAACGAAAAATGATTATTAGACCTAAATTTACCTTAGATTTATCATCCTTTGGTAAAAAAGTTCCCTTCCTTCCAGAAACAGTTGAAATAATAATTTATTACCCTGGAAAGAAAAAGAAAGCAAAGTTGACTTAGAAGACATATCAGCATTCCAAGTTTAATCCATAAAGCTTATCTAGCTAAAATAGCTAGAGACATATACCTGACATCAACTCTAATGATATCAAAAGATGGTATCACCAATAAAATTATTAGCATGTTATAGAATAATAATAATGCTATAAAATTATGATCTGTTACTTGTTGCGCTAAAGCTTCTAACCAAAAAGTTGAAGCTGCAGCAACATCCGCTAAAAATATAGCAGGTCTAAGAAGATTACCTGAACATAAGTAAGCTTTTCTTAGAAAGGATTCAATTTTCCTATCTAAAGGATCCTTAAAATGAATTACTATCTACCGTAGGAATAGTAGCACATTTAGCAGGAGTAGAGACAGCCCCATAACCTTAGGGATTTTGTCCCAAAAAAACTCTAATCTGTGAGATGGCACAGGATATAATTGCTTAAACGTTTAGAAGGAGTAAAAGAATTACCCAAATTATTCCATTCCCTGGAAATTACTTCAGAAATAGCATCAGGGAGATTAAACACTTCTGGAATAACTACAGGAGATTTAAAAACCTTATTTAAACGTTTAGATTTAGTATCAAGAGGACCAAATCCTCTATTTCTAATGCAATTAATACTTCTTTAAATAAAGAACGAATAAATTCCATCTTGAACAAATACAAAGATTTATCAGCATCAACCTCTGAGACAGAAACCTCTGAACCAGAAGAACCATTATCAGTATCAGAATGATGATGTTCATTTAAAAATTCATCTGAAAAAAGAGAAGTTTTAAAAGACTTTTATGTAAACTAGAAGGAGAAATAACAGACATAGCCTTCTTAATGGATTTAAAAAATAAAATCTCTTATGTTTATCAGGAACACTCTGAAAATTAGATGTTGACGGAACAGCAACAGGTAATGTAACAGTACTAAAGGAAATTTTATCTGCATTAATAAGTTTGTCATGACATGCAATACAAACAACAGCTGGAGAAACAGATACCAAAAATTATAGCAGATACACTTAGCTTGGTAGCTCCAGCACTAGACAGCGATTTTCCTGTAGTATCTTCTGACTCAGATGCAACGTGAGACATCTTGCAATATGTAAGAGAAAAAACAACATATAAAGCAAAATTGATCAAATTCCTTAAATGACAGTTTCAGGAATGGGAAAAAATGCCAAAAAACAAGTTTCTAGCAACCAGAAGCAATGAAAAAAATAAGACTTAAATAATGTGGAGACAAAAGCGACGCCCTTATTTTTTAGCGCCAAATAAGACGCCCACATTATTTGGCGCCTAAATGCTTTTGGCGCCAAAAATGACGCCACATCCGGAACGCCGACATTTTTGGCGCAAAATAACGTCAAAAAATGACGCAACTTCCGGCGACACGTATGACGCCGGAAACGGAAAAGAATTTTTGCGCCAAAAAAGTCCGCGCCAAGAATGACGCAATAAAATGAAGCATTTTCAGCCCCCGCGAGCCTAACAGCCCACAGGAAAAAAAGAGTCAAATTTTTGAAGGTAAGAAAAAATGATTAATTCAAATGCATTATCCCAAATATGAAACTGACTGTCTGAAAAATAAGGAAAGTTGAACATTCTGAGTCAAGGCAAATAAATGTTTGAATACATATATTTAGAACTTTATAAACAAAGTGCCCAACCATAGCTTAGAGTGTCACAGAAAATAAGATTTACTTACCCCAGGACACTCATCTACATGTTTGTAGAAAGCCAAACCAGTACTGAAACGAGAATCAGCAGAGGTAATGGTATATATAAGAGTATATCGTCGATCTGAAAAGGGAGGTAAGAGATGAATCTCTACGACCGATAACAGAGAACCTATGAAATAGACCCCGTAGAAGGAGATCACTGCATTCAAATAGGCAATACTCTCCTCACATCCCTCTGACATTCACTGCACGCTGAGAGGAAAACCGGGCTCCAACTTGCTGCGGAGCGCATATCAACGTAGAATCTAGCACAAACTTACTTCACCACCTCCATCGGAGGCAAAGTTTGTAAAACTGAATTGTGGGTGTGGTGAGGGGTGTATTTATAGGCATTTTAAGGTTTGGGAAACTTTGCCCCTCCTGGTAGGAATGTATATCCCATACGTCACTAGCTCATGGACTCTTGCTAATTACATGAAAGAAACATCAGTGTAAACAGGAACCTCTAAGTATTTGTCCATTTTACACAATTTCTCTGGAACCACTATAGGGTCACAATCATCTAGAGTCGCTAATACCTCCCTGAGCAATAAGCGGAGGTGTTCAAGCTTAAAATTAAAGGCGGTCATATCAGAATCTGTCTGATGAAGCGTCTTTCCTGAATCAGAAATTTCTCCCTCAGATAACAAATCCCTCACCCCTACTTCAGAGCATTGTGAGGGCATATCAGATACGGCTACTAAAGCGTCAGACAGCTCAGCATTTTTCCTAAACCCAGAGCTGTCCTGCTTTCCTTGTAAACCAGGCTTTAGATAAAACCTCTGTGAGGGTTGTATTCATAAACTGTGGCCATGTCTTGTAAAGTAAATGAATTAGACGCACTAGAGGTACTTGGCGTCACTTGAGCGGGCGTTACTGGTTGTGACACTTGGGGAGAGCTAGATGGCGAACCCTCATTTACTTCTGACTGAGAATCATCTATTGCTCTATTTTTATATGTTCTTTATAGTTTATAGACATATCAGTACAATTGGGACACATTCTAAGAGGGGGTTCCACAATGGCTTCCAAACATATTGAACAAGGATTTTCCTTGGTGTCAGACATGTTAAACAGGCTAGTAATGTAACAAGCAAGCTTGGAAAACACTGTAATCAAAGTAAATAACACTTAGAATTAAAACAGTACTGTGCCTTTAAGAGAAAAAAAGTTGCACAAATTCTGCAAAACAGTGTAAAAAAGCAGTAAACTTAACGAAATTTTTACAGCAGCATCATAAAGATTTAGTGACTTTGCACAGCTATGCAAATAAACAATTAACCCCTTAATGGCAAAACCGGATTGAAAAAACGTCAAAACCAGTAAAAAAAGACTTTCAGCACCTTGCTACAGCTCTGCTGTGGCTCCTACCTGCCCTTCAGAACGATTTGTGGGGAAAAAAAAACTTCTTTTACAGCCCTCAAACACAGCAGGAACCTCAGGAGAAGCAGTTAGATGTCTCTGAGGAAAAGAAACTGCGCAACTGAGGCGTGAAAATAGGCCCCTCCCACCTCACTCGATGTTTTGAGGCCTAACAAACAAACACCAGAGTGTCTCTTAATTAATTATGTGGGTTAAAAAACCCAAAAACAAGGCACAATGACCCCTTTAGTCCCTTCAAAAAACGTTATAATTGCATCCTTCACTGAATAAACAAAAACTTTTTTTTTTTTTAACAGTGTCACCAGTAACTAATGAGCCCTTCAAGCAAGCTGAAATTCCTATCAAAGAGTCTGAATACAGCTTACTCTTCCCTCATGGGAATAATGCCAGCCTTTTCTAGAATTAAAACAGTCTGTCTAGAAAAAAATAGACTGAACATACCTCATATGCAGCTTAGCATGCAAACCGTTCCCCCAACTGAAGTTTTCCTGTACTCTTCAGCCCTTGTGAGAACAGCAGTGAATCTTAGTTACAAAGTGCTAAGATCATCATCCTCCTTGCAGAAATCTTCATCCCTTTTCTGCCAGAGAGTAAATAGTACACACTGGTACCATTTAAAATAACAAACTTTAGCTTGAGAAAATAAACTAACATTTTTGTCACCACACTCCTCTTGCCCTTCCTAGCAGTTAAGAAGGCAGAGAGAATGACTGGGGGTGGAGCTAAGAGGGGAGCTATATAAACAGCTCTGCTGTGGGTGCTCTCTCTGCCACTTCCTGTATGGGAGGAGAATATCCCACAAGTAAGGATGAATCCGTGGACTCGATACATCTTACAAGAGAAATATCTATATATATTTCTAGAAAGTATGTACCCATTCACATCAAATATAATGTGCTAGTAATGCTAGCACAAAATTAGAGTGAGCAACAAGTTAACGTAGTGTTTTCCTTAAAAAATATTTTTTTAGAAGCAAAGCACCATTTTCCATGAACTACTGCATTCCTTAGTTTTGTGCTAGTAATACATGTAGCCCTCATTTGATGCGGCAGGGTGTGTATTTTCTAGTAGACATACTAAAAAACTATTCAAATCTGTAAAATTATAGGGGTTTTGTCTGCAATTAGACGACTGTAGCCACTTGGGAAGTTGAAATAGGTTACATAAAGTACACATTTATAGAAACTACATCCCTTTGAGCATCAAATAAGGGGCTACATGTATTTCTAGCACAAACTATGAGTGCGAGTGAAATAGCTGAACATGTCACTTTGCACAGAAAATATTTTTTCTAACCAAAGCGCTATATTCCGTTAATTGTTACGCACTCCACATTTGTGCTATAAATACATATAGCCCCTCAATTGATGTGCAAAAGGGTGTACTTTATACAAACGTGCACTTCATGCTCTCTATTTTAACTTCCTAGGTGGATAGAGCTGTTTAATTGGAGATATGGAAACCTTGAAAAACTTCAAGCACAGCTGTAAAAAGCTGACTAGAAAATATCACCTGAACATCTCTATGTAAAAAAGAAAGATATTTTTACTTCAAAAGTTCCTCAGTAGCCACATCCCATTGTTAAGGACTTCTAAGCAGCCAATCAGTATGTCTGTCCCGGGACAGCTAAGGTATTTAAGCCCCATGCACTTTCATGTTATTTCCCTATTCAGTTTAAGGAAGTTTACTATGAAATCTCATGAGCGTTAAAGGGACAGTATACACTCATTTTCATATAACCGCATGTAATAGACACTACTATAAAGAATAAGATGCACAGATACTGAAATAAAAATCCAGTATAAAACTGTTTAAAAACTTACTTAGAAGCTCTCAGTTTAGCTCGGTTGAAAAGGTAACAGTAAAGCCCACTGCAAGAGGGAAATACGACACTCCCCCCCCCCCCCCCCTTCTTTTGCATATGAAAAGACCCTTTACACAAACAGGAGCAAGCAGGAGAAGGTAGATGACTGTATTCTCATAAAAATTTGGGGCTTGGTTAGGAGTCTGAAAATCAGAGCAATGTTATTT
>NC_069507.1:221568335-221580835 GCF_027579735.1 Bombina bombina
CACCACAAAAAAGGGTTGGGCCTCATGGACTCTTGCTAATATGAAAGAAATGAATTTATCAGGTAAGTTCTTACATAAATTATGTTTTCTTTCATGTAATTAGCAAGAGTCCATGAGCTAGTGACGTATGGGATATAAATACCCAAGATGTGGAGCTTCCACGCAAGAGTCACTAGAGAGGGAGGGATAAAATAAAGACAGCCAATTCCGCTGAAAAAATAATCCACACCCCCAAAATAAAGTTTTAATCTTTATAATGAAAAAAACTGAAATTATAAGCAGAAGAATCAAACTGAAACAGCTGCCTGAAGTACTTTTCTACCAAAAACTGCTTCAGAAGACGAAAACACATCAAAATGGTAGAATTTGCAAATTCTACCAAGCTTCATTCCTAAACGCCCAGGAAGTAGAAACTGACCTAGTAGAATGAGCTGTAATCCTTTGAGACGGAGTTTTACCCGACTCGACATAAGCATGATGAATCAAAGATTTTAACCAAGATGCCAAAGAAATGGCAGAAGCCTTCTGACCTTTCCTAGAACCGGAAAAGATAACAAATAGACTAGAAGTCTTTCGGAAATCCTTAGTAGCTTCAACATAATATTTCAAAGCTCTAACTACATCCAAAGAATGCAACGGTCTTTCCTTAGAATTCTTAGGATTAGGACACAATGAAGGAACCACAATTTCTCTACTAATGTTGTTAGAGTTCACAACTTTAGGTAAAAATTTAAATGAAGTTCGGAACACCGCCTTATCCTGATGAAAAATCAGAAAAGGAGATTCACAAGAAAGAGCAGATAACTCTGAAATTCTTCTAGCAGAAGAGATGTCCAAAAGGAACAAGACTTTCCAAGAAAGTAATTTAATGTCCAGAGAATGCATAGGTTCAAACGGAGGAGCTTGTAAAGCCCTCAGAACCAAATTCAAACTCCAAGGAGGAGAGATAGACTTAATAACAGGTTTGATACGAACCAAAGCCTGAACAAAACAATGAATATCAGGAAGATTAGCAATCTTTCTGTGAAACAACACAGAAAGAGCAGAAATTTGTCATTTCAAAGAGCTTGCAGACAAACCTTTATCCAGACCATCCTGAAGAAATTGTAATATTCTAGGAATTCTAAAAGAATTCCAGGAAAAATGATGAGAAGAGCACCAAGAAATGTAAATCTTCCAGACTCGATAATATATCTTCCTAGATACAGCTTTGCGAGCCTGTAACATAGTATTAATTACAGAGTCAGAGAAACCTCTATGACTGAGAATCAAGCGTTCAATCTCCATACCTTCAAATTTAAGGATTTGAGATCCTGATGGAAAAAAGGACCTTGCGATAGAAGGTCTGGTCTTAACGGAAGAGTCCACGGTTGGCAAGAAGCCATCCGAACAAGATCCGCATACCAAAACCTGTGAGGCCATGCTGGAGCTACCAGCAGAACAAACGAACGCTCCTTTAGAATCTTGGAAATCACTCTTGGAAGAAGAACTAGAGGCGGAAAAATATAGGCAGGATGATACTTCCAAGGAAGTGATAACGCATCCACTGCCTCCGCCTGAGGATCCCTGCATCTGGACAGATACCTGGGAAGTTTCTTGTTTAGATGAGAAGCCATCAGATCTATGTCTGGAAGACCCCAGATTTGAACAATCTGAAGAAACACCTCTGGGTGAAGAGACCATTCGCCCGGATGTAACGTCTGGCGACTGAGATAATCCGCTTCCCAATTGTCTATACCTGGGATGTGAACCGCAGAAATTAGACAGGAGCTCGATTCCGCCCAAGCAAGTATCCGAGATACTTCTTTCATGGCCAGAGGACTGTGAGTCCCCCCTTGATGATTGACATATGCCACGGTTGTGACATTGTCCGTCTGAAAACAAATGAACGACTCTCTCTTTAGAAGAGGCCACGACTGAAGAGCCCTGAAAATCGCACAGAGTTCCAAAATGTTGATTGGTAATCTCGCCTCCTGAGATTCCCAAACCCCCTGTGCTGTCAGAGACCCCCATACAGCTCCCCAACCTGTCAGACTTGCATCTGTCAAGATCACAATCCAGGTCGGAAGAACAAAAGAAGCCCCCTGAACTAAACGATGGTGGTCTGTCCACCACGTCAGAGAGTGTCGTACGTTCGGTTTTAAAGATATTAATTGAGATATCTTTGTATAATCCCTGCACCACTGGTTCAGCATACAGAGCTGAAGAGGTAGCATGTGAAAACGAGCAAAGGGGATCGCGTCTGATGCAGCAGTCATAAGACCTAGAATTTCCATGCATAAGGCTACCGAAGGGAATGATTGAGACTGAAGGTTTCGACAAGCTGAAACCAATTTCAGACGTCTCTTGTCTGTTAATGACAGAGTCATGGACACTGAATCTATCTGGAAACCTAAAAAGGTTACCCTTGTCTGAGGAAACAAACTCTTTGGTAAATTGATCCTCCAACCATGTTCTTGAAGAAACGACACAAGTCGATTCGTAAGAGATTTTGCTAAATGTGAAGACTGAGCAAGTACCAAGATATCGTCCAAATAAGGAAATACCACAATACCCTGTTCTCTGATTACAGATAGTAGGGCACAGAGTACCTTTGTAAAAATCCTTGGAGCTGTTGCTAGGCCAAACGGCAGAGCCACAAACTGGTAATGCTTGTCTAGAAAAGAGAATCTCAGAAACTGATAGTGATCTGGATGAATCGGAATATGCAGATATGCATCCTGTAAATCTATTGTGGACATATAATGCCCTTGCTGAACAAAAGGCAGAATAGTCCTTATAGTTACCATTTTGAATGTTGGTATTCTTACATAATGATTCAATATTTTTAGATCCAGAACAGGTCTGAAGGAATTCTCCTTCTTTGGTACAATGAATAGATTTGAGTAAAACCACAGACCCTGTTCCAAAACTGGAACTAGCATAATTACTCCAGCCAACTCTAGATCTGAAACACATTTCAGAAACGCTTGAGCCTTCACTGGATTTAAAGGAACGCGAGAAAGAAAAAATCTTCTTGCAGGGGGCCTTATCTTGAAACCTATTCTGTACCCTTGTGAAACAATGTTCTGAATCCAAAGACTGTGAATCGAATTGATCCAAATTTCTTTGAAAAATCGTAATCTACCCTCTACCAGCTGGGCTGGAATGAGGGCCGCACCTTCATGTGGACTTGGGAGCTGGCTTTTGCTTTCTAAAAGGCTTGGATTTATTCCAGACTGGAGATGGTTTCCAAACTGATACTGTTCCTGTAGGGGAAGGATCAGGCTTTTGTTCCTTATTGTGACGAAAGGAACGAAAACGATTAGCAGCCCTATATTTACCTTTAGATTTTTTATCCTGTGGTAAAAAAGTTCCTTTCCCCCCAGTAACAGTTGAAATAATAGAATCCAACTGTGAACCAAACAATTTATTACCTTGGAAAGAAAGGGAAAGCAAAGTTGACTTAGAAGACATATCTGCATTCCAAGTTTTAAGCCATAAAGCTCTTCTAGCTAAAATAGCTAAAGACATATACCTGACATCAACCCTAATAATGTCAAAGATGGCATCACAAATAAAGTTGTTAGCATGTTGAAGAAGATTAACAATGCTATGAGAATTATGATCTGTTACTTGTTGTGCTAAAGCCTCCAACCAGAAAGTTGAAGCTGCAGCAACATTCGCCAAAGATATAGCAGGTCTAAGAAGATTACCTGAACATAAATAAGCTTTTCTTAGAAAGGATTCAATTTTCCTATCTAAAGGATCCTTAAAGGAAGTACTATCTGCCGTAGGAATAGTAGTACGTTTAGCAAGAGTAGAGATAGCCCCATCAACCTTAGGGATTTTGTCCCAAAACTCTAATCTGTCAGATGGCACAGGATATATTTTCTTAAACCATTTAGAAGGAGTAAATGAATTACCCAGATTATTCCATTCCCTGGAAATTACTTCAGAAATAGCATCAGGGACGGGGAAAAACCTCCGGAATAACTTCAGGAGATTTAAAAACCGTGTTTAAACGTTTAGATTTAGTAACAAGAGGACCAGAATCCTCTATTTCTAATGCAATTAAGACTTCTGTAAGTAAGGAACGAATAAATTCCATTTTAAATAAATATGAAGATTTATCAGTGTCAATCTCTGAAACAGAATAATCTGAACCAGAGAAATCATCATCAGAAACAGAATCAGAATGATGATGTTCATTTAAAAGATCATCTGGAAAATGAGAAGTTTTAAAAGACCTTTTACGTTTACTGGAAGGAGGAATAACAGACATAGCCTTCTTAATAGATTTAGACACAAAATCTCTTATATTAACAGGAACACCCTGAGTATTAGATGTTGATGGAACAGCAACAGGTAATGGAACATTACTAAAGGAAATGTTATCTGCATTAGCAAGTTTATCATGACATTCATCACAAACAACAGCCGGAGGAACAGTTACCACAAGCTTACAGCAAATACACTTAACTTTGGTAGATCCAGCATCAGGCAGCGATTTTCCAGAAGTAGCTTCTGATTCAGGGTCAATCTGAGACATCTTGCAATATGTAATAGAAAAAGCAACATATAAAGCAAAATTTATCAAATTCCTTAAATGACAGTTTCAGGAATGGGAAAAAATGCCAATGAACAAGCTTCTAGCAACCAGAAGCAATAAACAACTAGACTGAAATAATGTGGAGACAATGATGACGCCCAAAATTTTTTAGCGCTAAAAAAGACGCCCACATTATCTGCGCCTAAATGCTTTTTGGCGCCAAATGATGCCGCATCCGGTGACGCCGACATTTTTGGCGCAAAAACGACAAAAACATGACGCAACTTCCGGCGACACGTATGACGCCGGAAATGACAAAGAAAAAATTTGCGCCAAAAAAGTCTGCGCCAAAATGACGCAATAAAATGAAGCATTTTCAGCCCCCGCGAGCCTAACAGCCCACAGGAAAAAAAGTCAAATTTTTAAGGTAAGAAAAAATTGATAATTCATATGCATTATCCCAAATAATGAAACTGACTGTCTGAAATAAGGAATATTGAACATCCTGAATCAAGGCAAATAAATGTTTAAACACATATATTTAGAACTTTATATAAAAGTGCCCAACCATAGCTTAGAGTGTCACAAAAAATAAGACTTACTTACCCCAGGACACTCATCTACATATAGTAGAAAGCCAAACCAGTACTGAAACGAGAATCAGTAGAGGTAATGGTATATAAGAGTATATCGTCAATCTGAAAAGGGAGGTAAGAGATGAATCTCTACGACCGATAACAGAGAACCTATGAAATAGACCCCGTAGAAGGAGATCATTGAATTCAAATAGGCAATACTCTCTTCACATCCCTCTGACATTCACTGCACACTGAGAGGAAAACCGGGCTCCAGCCTGCTGCGAAGCGCATATCAACGTAGAATCTAGCACAAACTTACTTCACCACCTCCAAGGGAGGCAAAGTTTGTAAAACTGATTTGTGGGTGTGGTGAGGGGTGTATTTATAGGCATTTTGAGGTTTGGGAAACTTTGCCCCTCCTGGTAGGAATGTATATCCCATACGTCACTAGCTCATGGACTCTTGCTAATTACATGAAAGTAATATAAAATATATATATATATATATATATATATATATATATATATTTATTTATTTATTTATTAAGTCCAGCACTCGCTCACAGCTAAGAATAAAAGCAAAACTGGAAGAGTTACTGCATTTAGCCAAATGGGACAAGCTCAGGCACCACGTCAAGGTCTCTTCTTAGTGTCCGAGTCCCTAATACAGCCACACACACACAAATGCAGGCTAATAAACTGGGACAAGTCAGGGTTCACAGACTTATGTAATCACTCAGGGCGTAAGCAAAGTTAAGGAGCGGACAGCACATCCTGACCGGACCGGGTACACATCCCATGACACACAAACAGCCTGTGAACCCTGACTTGTTCCCAGTTTGTTTATTAGCCTGCATTTGTGTGTGTGGCTGCAGTGGTGTGGCTGTATTAGGGACTCAGGCACTAGGAAGAGACCTTGACGTGGTGCCTGAGCTTGTCTCATTTGGCAAAATGCGGTAACTAACTCTTCCAGTTTTGCTTTTATTCTTAGCTGTGAGCTTGTGAGCGAGTGCTGGACTTTTTTATGTGTGTAACAGTGTTTGGTTCTGTAATTCACCCTTTGGACCTGCACCCAGGCAGGCCCGGGGTTAACTGCCTGAGACTCTGCAAAAAGTGTAGCTTTATGTGAGTGCGATAGCAACCAAAGCTGAGCCTGTTTGTGTGTCATGGGATGTGTACCCAGTCCGGTCAGGATGTGCTGTCCACTCCTTAACATATATATATTCAATGCAGCACACAAGTGGCATCAAGCCCGCACACAGAAAAATATTAGAGGGAACATTGGTTCCGTTAACATATTATGTTCTTAAAACTACATATCCTCAACAAACAGGCCTAAGAAATATCCTCCAACAAGCTACTACCAATGAACAATACACAATTAGTAATGTTTCTTTTTACATATGAAACCCAGCAAATCTTCTAGTGGGGTAGGTCTTGTCTTTGTGGGGCTTAAACCTAGAGTGAGATATGCAGCAGTGATATTAAAAAGGGACATTAAACATTTTGAGATGGTAAAATGAATAAAATGATAAATCATATATACAAAACAAAACTCTGCAATACACTTTCATTATCTATTTTATCCCCTTATCCTGTTACTCCATTCTAAAATTGTGAGCTTTTCAGTTCTTGTTAGAAATGGAAGTGCAGAACCCTGTTATATTCCACACAGTAATTGGCTGCACACTCCAATGACCTATTTTTAACTGTCCCTAATTGGCCACAGCAGAGAAGGTAACCTAAGTTACAACATGGTAGCTCCCATTGTTTTAAAGACACAAAAACTTTACACTAATTTTGTCAGTATTTAAACAGCTAATGAAACTTTAAAAATACATCTACCTGTTATTCTCAAACTAATCTTTTTGCTTAATGCATCATTCTTTCTATCAGCACTTATTTAGTGTTTAATGTCCCTTTAAAATGTTGTAGCCCATTTGAGACTATTAGTATAGCAATATTATATATCTATATCCGATTGCTATGCCGTATTTGTGAAGAAAAAAAATATTATATACATACATATACTACAGGCGGTGCACTATGCATTTCCCAATCTATAAATAAACATTTTTCTTCTATCTGCCAGTCTGTACTTGTTTTTTAACCACTGATGAGACTTGTTCTTCAGATGTCACTCCTTTGTTATTTCTTACAGTTGCATTGGCGCATGCCCTACGCACATTGTAAACCAGAAGCAAGTCTTCCTGTATAGGTTCCCAGATTTGTAAGGCCCTGCTGACCTTATCCCTATCATGACTCACCCTTTGATACAATGGGAGATCACTTTTTTCTGCTGAACTCTGTCTCTGTACTGAGCTTGTCAGGTCATACGTCTGGCTGTAGTAAAAAGAGTCAGAATCCATAAACATCTTGAACAACTCCTCCAGCAACCTTCGCTCCAGCTTCTCTTTCTCTTTACTCTCTTTGACCTAAAGACAAGAATGGTGAATAGAAGATGGATATGCAGGGGTGGAAAAACATAATTTATGCTTACCTGATAAATTTATTTCTCTTGTAGTGTGTTCAGTCCACGGGTCATCCATTACTTATGGGATATATTCTCCTTCCCAACAGGAAGTTGCAAGAGGATCACCCAAGCAGAGCTGCTATATAGCTCCTCCCCTCACATGTCATATCCAGTCATTCGACCGAAACAAGACGAGAAAGGAGAAACTATAGGGTGCAGTGGTGACTGGAGTTATAATTTAAAATTTAGAACCTGCCTCAAAAAAGACAGGGCGGACCGTGGACTGAACACACTACAAGAGAAATAAATTTATCAGGTAAGCATAAATTATGTTTTCTCTTGTTAAGTGTGTTCAGTCCACGGGTCATCCATTACTTATGGGATACCAATACCAAAGCTAAAGTACACGGATGATGGGAGGGACAAGGCAGGAACATTAAACAGAAGGAACCACTGCCTGTAGAACCTTTCTCCCAAAAACAGCCTCCGAAGAAGCAAAAGTGTCAAATTTGTAAAATTTGGAAAAAGTATGAAGTGAAGACCAAGTTGCAGCCTTGCAAATCTGTTCAACAGAGGCCTCATTCTTAAAGGCCCAGGCGGAAGCCACAGCTCTAGTGGAATGAGCTGTAATTCTTTCAGGAGGCTGCTGTCCAGCAGTCTCATAGGCTAAACGTATTATGCTACGAAGCCAAAAAGAGAGAGAGGTAGCTGAAGCCTTTTGACCTCTCCTCTGTCCAGAGTAAACGACAAACAGAGAAGAAGTTTGCCGAAAATCTTTAGTTGCCTGTAAGTAGAACTTCAGGGCACGGACCACGTCTAGATTATGCAAAAGACGTTCCTTCTTTGAAGAAGGATTAGGACATAATGATGGAACAACAATCTCTTGATTGATATTCCTGTTAGAAACAACCTTAGGTAAAAACCCAGGTTTAGTACGCAGGAATACCTTGTCTGAATGAAAGATCAGATAAGGGGAATCGCAATGTAAGGCAGATAACTCAGAGACTCTTCGAGCCGAGGAAATAGCCATCAAAAACAGAACTTTCCAAGATAAAAGTTTAATATCAATGGAATGAAGGGGTTCAAACGGAACACCCTGAAGAACGTTAAGAACCAAGTTCAAGCTCGGAGGAGCAACAGTTTTAAACACAGGCTTAATTCTAGTCAAAGCCTGAAAAAAGGCCTGGACGTCTGGATTCTCTGCCAGACGCTTGTGTAAAAGAATAGACAGAGCAGAAATCTGTCCCTTTAGTGAACTAGCGGATAAGCCCTTTTCTAAACCCTCTTGTAGAAAGGACAATATCCTAGGAATCCTAACCCTACTCCATGAGTAACTCTTGGATTCACACCAATATAAATATTTACGCCATATTTTATGGTAAATTTTTCTGGTAACAGGTTTCCGAGCCTGTATTAATGTATCAATAACCGAATCCGAAAACCCACGCTTTGATAGAATCAAGCGTTCAATTTCCAAGCAGTCAGCCTCAGAGAAATTAGGTTTGGATGGTTGAAAGGACCCTGAATTAGAAGGTCCTGCCTCAGGGGTAGAGACCATGGTGGGCAGGACGACATGTCCACTAAGTCTGCATACCAGGTCCTGCGTGGCCACGCAGGCGCTATCAGAATCACAGATGCTCTCTCCTGTTTGATCCTGGTAATCAGTCGAGGTAGCAACGGAAAAGGTGGAAACACATAAGCTATGTTGAAAACCCAAGGGGCTGCTAGTGCATCTACCAGCACCGCACCCGGGTCCCTGGACCTGGATCCGTAACAAGGAAGCTTGGCGTTCTGGCGAGATGCCATGAGATCCAGATCCGGTTTGCCCCAACGAAGAATCAGTTGAGCAAATACCTCCGGGTGAAGTTCCCACTCCCCCGGATGAAAAGTCTGGCGACTTAGAAAATCCGCCTCCCAGTTCTCCACGCCTGGGATGTAGATCGCCGACAGGTGGCAAGAGTGAGACTCTGCCCAGCGAATTATCTTCGAGACTTCCAACATCGCTAGGGAACTCCTGGTTCCCCCTTGATGATTGATGTAAGCCACAGTCGTGATGTTGTCCGACTGAAATCTGATGAACCTCAGTGTTGCTAACTGAGGCCAAGCTAGAAGAGCAATGAATATTGCTCTTAATTCTAGAATGTTTATCGGGAGGAGTTTCTCCTCCTGAGTCCACGATCCCTGAGCCTTCAGGGAGTTCCAGACTGCTCCCCAGCCTAGTAGGCTGGCATCTGTTGTTACAATCGTCCAATCTGGTCTGCGAAAAGTCATTCCTTTGGACAGATGAACCCGTGATAACCACCAGAGAAGAGAATCTCTGGTCTTCTGGTCCAGATTTAGCAAAGGGGACAGATCTGAGTAATCCCTGTTCCATTGACTTAGCATGCATAGTTGCAGCGGTCTGAGATGTAGGCGCGCAAATGGCACTATGTCCATTGCCGCGACCATTAAGCTGATTACTTCCATGCACAAAGCTACTGATGGGATTGGAATGGAGTGAAGGACACGGCAAGCATTGAGAATCTTTGATAACCTGGACTCCGTCAGGTAAACCTTCATCTCTACAGAATCTATAAGAGTCCCTAGAAAAGCGACCCTTGTGAGTGGTAACAGAGAACTCTTTTCCACGTTCACTTTCCACCCATGCGACCTCAGAAATGCTAGAACTATCTCTGTATGAGACTTTGCATTTTGAAAACTTGACGCTTGTATCAGAATGTCGTCTAGGTACGGAGCCACCGCTATGCCTCGTGGTCTTAGTACCGCCAGAAGTGAGCCCAGAACCTTTGTAAAAATTCTCGGGGCCGTAGCCAACCCGAAGGGAAGAGCTACAAACTGGTAATGCCTGTCTAGAAAGGCAAACCTTAGGTACCGATAATGATCTCTGTGAATCGGTATGTGAAGGTAGGCATCCTTTAAGTCCACTGTGGTCATATATTGACCCTCTTGGATCATGGGTAGGATGGTCCGAATGGTTTCCATCTTGAACGATGGAACCCTTAGGAATTTGTTTAAGATCTTTAAGTCTAAGATTGGTCTGAAGGTTCCCTCTCTTTTGGGAACCACAAACAGATTTGAATAAAACCCTTGCCCCTGTTCCGTTAGCGGAACTGGGTGGATCACTCCCATCACTAAGAGGTCTTGTACACATTGTAGAAATGCCTCTTTCTTTACTAGGTTTGTTGATAACCTTGACAGATGGAACCTCCCTTGTGGAGGAGAAGTTTTGAAATCCAGAAGGTATCCCTGAGATATAATCTCCAACGTCCAGGGATCCTGTACATCTCTTGCCCAAGCCTGGGCGAAGAGAGAAAGTCTGCCCCCCACTAGATCCGTCTCCGGAGAGGGGACCCTGACTTCATGCTGTCTTAGGGGCGGAAGTAGGCTTTCTGGCCTGCTTGCCCTTGTTCCATGACTGGTTGCCTTTCCAACTCTGTCTGTAACGAGCAGTAGTTCCTTCCTGTTTTGGAGCAGAGGAAGTTGATGCTGCTCCTGCCTTGAAATTACGAAAGGCACGAAAATTAGACTGTTTGGCCTTTGATTTGGCCCTGTCCTGAGGAAGGGTGTGGCCCTTACCTCCAGTAATGTCAGCAATAATTTCCTTCAAGCCGGGCCCGAATAAGGTCTGCCCTTTGAAAGGAATGTTCAGTAGTTTAGACTTAGAAGTTACATCTGCTGACCAGGATTTAAGCCATAGCGCTCTGCGCGCCTGTATGGCGAATCCGGAATTCTTAGCCGTAAGTTTGGTTAAATGCACTACGGCATCCGAAACAAACGCATTAGCCAGCTTAAGGGTTCTAAGCTTGCTCAAAGACTCATCCAATGGTGCTGTGCGAATCGCCTCTTCCAGAGACTCAAACCAGAATGCCGCTGCAGCAGTGACAGGTGCAATGCATGCAAGAGGCTGTAATATAAAACCTTGTTGAACAAACATTTTCTTAAGGTAACCCTCTAATTTTTTATCCATTGGATCTGAGAAAGCACAGCTATCCTCCACCGGGATAGTGGTACGCTTGGCTAAAGTAGAAACTGCTCCCTCCACCTTAGGGACCGTCTGCCATAAGTCTCGTGTGGTGGCGTCTATAAGGAACATTTTTCTAAATATCGGAGGAGGGGAAAAAGGCACACCGGGTCTATCCCACTCCTTGCTAATAATCTCTGTAAGCCTCTTTGGTATAGGAAAAACGTCAGTACACACCGGTACCGCATAGTATTTATCCAGCCTACATAATTTCTCTGGGATTGCCACCGTGTCACAATCATTCAGAGCCGCTAACACCTCCCCTAGTAAAACACGGAGGTTCTCAAGCTTAAATTTTAAATTTTAAATTTCTGAATCCGGTCTCCCCGAATCAGAACCGTTACCCACAGAATGAAGCTCTCCGTCCTCATGTTCTGCAAATTGTGACGCAGTATCAGACATGGCTCTCGTGTCATCGGCGCGCTCTGTCCTTAACCCAGAGCTGTCGCGCTTGCCTCTTAACTCGGGCATATTGTATAATACTTCTTTCATAACAGTAGCCATATCATGTAAAGTGATTTGTAAGGGCCTTGATGTACTTGGCGCCTCAATCTCACGCACCTCCCGAGCGGGAGACAAAGGTACTGACACGTGAGGAGAGTTAGACGGCATAACTTCCCCCTCGTTGTCTGGTGATAATTTCTTTATCGGTACAGATTGACTTTTATTCAAAGTAATATCAATACAATTGGTACACATATTTCTATTGGGCTCCACATCGGCTTTTAAACATAATGAACAAGCAGATTCCTCTGTATCAGACATGTTTAAACAGACTAGCAATGAAGCTAGCAAGCTTGGAAATTACTTTCAATAAGTTTACAAGCAATATAAAAAACGCTGCAGCGCTTTTTTTAAAAAAACACAGTTGAATAACAAAGAACTAATTCAGTTATAG